>NC_135550.1:5108100-5300600 GCF_964340395.1 Glandiceps talaboti | reverse complement strand
GTATGTATGTATGTACAATACGGTAAGCCACGATACATTTTTTTCTATTGACGTTTAAGTAGTCCTTGTATACTTCCATACCACATAATGAAGGTTCGTTAGTTGCACTCAAACACTCCCTTACTTTAAGACCTATACTAAACCCTCCTACCCAAGTACTTCTGTGATTGGCGGAACTTGTTCTTACGTGTTATTATTTTACCTTTAATAACATGTATTTTTTTGCAGAAACGCGGCGTTGCTATGGGAGGTTGTCTTGGTCCTAGTTATGCTTGTTTATTTATGTCTTATCAGGAACACCTTATTTTCAGCTCATATCAAGGGATCTTACCTGATCTATATAAACGATTTATTGATGACGGCGTTGGTGCAGCTTCACTCAAACATGAGGAACTTACGCAATTTATTGATTACATATGTAATTTAATCCTGCTACTCAGTATACTTATAATATTTCTGAACTATCAATTTCCCTGACATCTCCCTTAGGATTAATGGTGATGATATAGCTACATCTATTTATACTAAACCTACTGATTCACATTCATATTTGCAGTATGGTTCATCACATCCTAATAAGTGTAAAGATTCCATTCTCTATTCACAATTCATTCGTTTACGTCGTTTTTGAAGTAGTGATTTGGATTTCAGAGAAAGGTCTGCTGAATTTTGCACATACTTCCATCAACGTGGTTATCCATTGTCGGTTACCAATGCGGCTTTACTCAAGGTGTGATCTTTGTCTGGGGAAGCTTGTATCAAATCACATGATCAGAAGAGTAACAATGATCGCCCCATGTTGGCTCTTACATACCATCACTTGTCCAATAGAGTTAAGAACATAATATATAAGCATTTTAATATCTTACGTTCTAATAGGGTAACCAATTCATTATTTCCTGAAGCACCTTTAACAACTTGGCGTCGTGATACCAGTCTTAGAGATTTGGTGGTCCATACAGGACAACATGGCTTGGAAGTTAATGCTGGTTCATTTCCATGCGACCGTACTCGATGTGGTACATGTCGTTTCATTATTAATATTACTCATGCTTTTGGCCCTAAGAACAAGTGCGGCTGTTACGAGTAAATTTACTTGTATTAGTACTAACGTGGTGTATTACATTACATGCCAGAAATGTGTTTTTTATATAGGTTCGACTGTACGTCGTCTTGGTGATCGTTTCGTGAAACATCTCCGTCTGACCAGACAAAAGCAAAACAAACGTAACTATCCTGTATCTATGCATTTTATTACCAACGATCACAGTGTATCAGATATGCCTATTTCAGGAATTTGTAATGTTTCTGGTGATGAGAAAGTATTGAGGTTAAAGGAAGAGGAAATCGTTTTCCGTTTCGGAACGCTGGAACCCCTTGGAATTAATAGATTATCCACGTCATTCCCTGTCTAATCACGTGTTTTTTTAAATTCCAGGCGTGTTCTATTGGGTTCAATTTGGTGTGTGCGAATATTAGAACTTTTCACACGTATAACCGTTAATCACACGCGGTTGTCGTTCTGTTCCATAACATTTAGATATATTCAGGTGTTTACCTAATATGTCTAAAGCTTGCTTTATAAATACCTTGATAAAGAATTTTATTCGAAACGTCGGATTTTACATCTATAATTTATTCGGACTGTCTCACAAGTGCCATATGCATTTCTATGTATGTATGTATGTATGTATGTATGTATGTATGTATGTATGTATGTATGTATGTATGTATGTATGTACATACATGTATGTATGTATGTATGTATGTATGTATGTATGTATGTATGTATGTATGTATGTATGTATGTAATTTGAATCAGGGGTGGTTAACATTTTATGAGACAGGCCAAGCTTGAGTACCTAAGCTTCAGCCCAAACATATTCATGTATTTTAATTACTGACTGCCGCATTAACGTTGTTCGTGTTGCAGAGTTGAGTGAATGATTCATTTGCAAATTCAAGTCGTACTTTCAATGGCATCATACAAACATGGGTTATTTGTCCCTTCATTGTACAAATTACCTAATGAATACCACCTTGGCTCGCTGTTGTAACGTTCCTTCATTTGTCTTGGTCAGACACTTGCCTATATAACGCTCGACAATGTCATTAAGTCTTTAAGACCTCCAACATTCATTATTTTTCTGCTGGTCATACAAACTACGGCTATTCATACTATTGTTACGAGGCACACATCGTAAATAATTGTGTCAAGTAAACATATCTTGCTATGACAAGAATACACATGTAAGGTCACATTGATTAATGAGACAGAGTCGTGGGTCAAGTAATGTTATTCTATCTTAATAAGTGGAGGCCACATGTCACGACAAGTGATAAATGGTTCCCCCAATTGATTTCAACAGCTGTTTAACTAAGACTATTCTAGAAAGTTCATTTAACTGTCTATTTCTGAACTGAATTAATTGTATTGATAAATACTTACTAAATAAGGATAAGAGAGTGTCTTTTGTTGTAAACAACTTGTTTCGTTAACCATATTTGTATTACGGAATGAACGTGACGTATACGGTTGAAGCTAGAGTAGAACATAGTTAGTTGGCGAAGAGGCCTTGATGGTGTAACACGGGTTTTGAATGTGCTCCGTGAACAGAGCCTGGCCGAGATAGAAAACACTCGAAATAACTTTGATGTTTGGTTGCAACTAAATTGAGGAGTTCGATTGAATCGCTCCTATTACTGCAAATCGTATAAGTCTTTCAACCCAAAAGTAATATTTGAGTCCTTTGTGAGTCTTTTACAGAATACATGTCCTGAGAACTGGTACCTCTTAGACGGCAGACTGAGCGAGTTTGAGCTTACCACTGAAAATATCGCCGTAGCCTAAATTCAGCGTGGTAACACTATCGTCCATGATGTTAACCGCCTTGTCGAGCTTGAAGTGTCAATCTGGAAAAGAATCTACCCTGACCCCACCCCCCCACCCCCCTCGCCCCCTCGCCCCACCAATCCAATCTCGACTGGAAATCTACATGGTATACAATTATATTCGTATTTTTTTCTCTTCAGGTAGGGATGTGGAGCAACCATTATACTAGTATTACATTACCCAATCCATCTTAGATTCAAATTCCTCTGTCTTACCTATCTAGGTACAGTCACCCAAGACATGGTAAATGGTATCCACTATTTACCCGGCCGGATTTTATGGATAAGGATGACGAGAGTAAGTTCATCGTAATTATATCAAGTATAGCTAAAACTAATGTAGTGACGCCTGCAACATTCATAATAGATTGTTTCAGGATGAGGCGTAAAAACATTGTGTGGTTCTGATTACATTCAATTTTAAAATAGGTGGGGTGGGTAGATTTGTTACTTATTTTTTTCATGTGTGAGTGTCTAGTTCAGATTTTCCATTGTTTTCCAAACGGTCTCTGTGTTGTTTATTTCTTCCTATCAGATGTACAGCCATTACAGATTGGAAGAATAGTTATATATTGTCTTTTTAAGTTGATGTCAGTTTCCGCATCAACTATTTCTTGCGAGATTTCACAATTATTATTTTTCTCGAATACGTAAAAAAAAAGTTTAGGCTCGGCGTGAAAAACTAGGTGGGGTCGGGTAGCCGGAACCAAACAACTGTCTTTATTTGGCCTCAAGGACAGTATTTGACTTGCTTTTTGTTTTGCATCGTAGTCTTTATATATAATTATTCCTCAGCTGTTTTGTGGTTTTGGCTCACATGACCTACCTTATTTGTTCTTATGTATTTCTGTAACCCTCCTCCGGGGATAAACGGGGGTACGTTCCGTTTTATTGGAATAAAGAAAGACTTGATAACTTGATCAATAGTTAAATACTTTCCATATTTTCATTGAAAATACTAATACTGAGTAATAATATGTATAATACGCTCGTTCTCTCGAAAGCTCCAGATGCTAACATTTACCCCTGGCACACCATCCTCATAGCGGCACAACTATCCTTTAACTTCAATTTCTCAACTCCCTAAGCATAAGATTAATAAGGCATTCACAATGCAACCCTATCCAACCAGGTTCCATTGGCCAATTATACGCTTTCGTTGACTGAGGCAGAGTCGTGGTTCAAATCGTGCCCAAGGCTAAGACGAGCCATTCAGAAACAAACGGCAGCAGCTCGATTCGAATCTGGAATTTACAGACTCCAAACCTGTCAACAGTTATATTTGGCCACCATGACTCTACATAGTGCATGAACAGCATGATATTTTCAATACTTACCTTCTTGGCTGCATACTCTCTCAAAACCACCACCTTCCATGTTTACCATGTGATGTGGGACAGACACAATGATTACAGAAATAACGAACTTATAAGAACAT
Organism: Glandiceps talaboti; assembly: GCF_964340395.1. NCBI lineage: Eukaryota > Metazoa > Hemichordata > Enteropneusta > Spengelidae > Glandiceps > Glandiceps talaboti. The sequence continues at coordinate 5,296,270 of NC_135550.1, read as the reverse complement.
GGCGGAACCAGGTAAAAGTACAATAACAATGGTCCTACATTGAATGACAGCTAGTGCATGCAAGAGGGCGATGTCCATTGAGCGTAAAGAATGAACTTTGTAATGATGGACACTTTTAAAATGTCCGATGGATATATCAGATATACTATCAGATTCAAGCTATCTTTTGTGACATTAACCTTGACCCTCACATACGGGGTTAAAAATATTAATCAACTCAATTCCTGCCTATCACAGACTATTGTGGTACTTACATATTGCCAATTTCTTTTAAATCATCTTTACAAGTTTAATATTGAAGAAAAGAACTATACACATGCATTATCTCACTTTTCTTGAATGACAGCCATGATTGTAGTTCAAAATCAATATTTACTGCATAACTCAAAAACTGTAATACACAGACAATCCATTCAAGTTTCTACCCGATATTATCAGATGCAAGCTATCTTTTGAGACCTTGACCTTTTGACCTTGACCTTCGGGGTCAATTATCGAAATCCAAAATTCCTGCCTATCACAGACTCATTGTAGTATTTATATATTGTCAATTCTTTTAAATCAGGTTGTTTACAAGTAATATTGAAGAAATGAACTATACACAAGCATTATTTTGGTGCTCATATAACTTTTACTGAATGGCAGGCATATTTGTAGTAAACACTCACTATATTACTGCACATCCCAAAAACGCAACAAACAACACGTCTTGAGATGTTTGTTCATTTAGCTTTTAGTTTTAATAACCATTTGCATAAATATTTATTTCCATTAATTAGGCTATATATGAAGAGTGCATATTCACAGTTCTATACAATTCAGTACATGCTTTCATTATACCAAGGGAGCACATGCATCATAGAGGTTATTGAGTCATTGCATAATTAATGATTTTTAGTAATTAGGCTATATCATCAAGAATGCACTATAAAAATTAAATATAATTTACTTCTGTATAAAGAAATGATATTCAGTAATTAGGCTTTACTTTATAACCAGATTTAAACTGAATGCCTCCCGTAGGGGCAAAACTGTAGATTTTTCATGACATAACGGCTTTGACTCATGTTTAGAATTCTGAGCCAATATTTAACTATTTTAACCAATCGTAATGCTCTTAAAGTTGGACGGCCTAACTCTCCACGTACTGCTACATGGATATACGATTTCTGTGATGAAAGTAAAAATACATAATCCAATGTAAACTCTATTGGCATGTGATCTGATTCAGTTCTACAACCAACTTTAAAATCGGACACGTCATTGAGAATATTGTGTGAAACCACAAGATAGTCTACTACACTTGCACCATTGTCTGAAATGCAAGTAAAATTACCCTCATAATCTGTAGCTTTGCGACCATTTACAATACGCATGGAAACAGATCTACACATATTCAATAGAATGCTCCCATAATCAGTTGTTTCTTTTTCGCAATTACGATGAACACCTGCATCTGTGTCTACATTGTAATAATCTCCGACAGGTACATACATACCAGTGTCATTGTTAACAAAATCGCATAAATCACCAGTACGAGCGTTGAAATCTCCTATTAACATAAACTTAGCATCACAATGCGCATCGGTCAAATTCACAATATCATTTTCAATCTCTGCAAACATATCACTACTCGAGTATGTGGATCCAACAGGTGGTATATACAATGTCCCAATGAAAATATGCTTGCAGTTTGGTAACTCTAGTTTTAACCACAATATGTAGTCTTTAGTGCATTCTAGCCTCTGAACAAACTTTTCATAAATACTTTTAACGAAAACTAAAATTCCACCTGATCCTCTGAGTGCGACGACTACCAGTAGAAAAACTGCAATAACCGTCAATGTAGAAATCTTGCCGCTCTGAAGTGAAAGTTTTAACCAGAGCTATGAAATCAAAGTTTGTAATAAAATCATTGAAATCGAAATCATTCCATTCACTTGATATCCCTCTAACATTCCACACTAAACAATTTAGAACTCTAGAAAAAGTTGGTTGAATAGTTCGTACGGTATCGGCAGTTTTGCGAGACTTAGAGCCTTGGCCCCCACCCCTAGCTTCTCAAGTGAAGTAGTTCATCTTTCTCTAAATCATATATGAGTACTTTGCCGTCAATAATCATCTTGTCATACGATAATGTACTTCTTTGATGAATTTCCTTTGCGTTAATAAAGTGTGGTTTCAATTTCTTATGTATGGCGCGTACTTTCTCAGTATAATTTTCGGATACCCCGACAGTAGAATCCAGGTCCGTATTATTTCTCTCGTAAGTTCTAGCCGTCTTCAGGACTATTTCTCTTTGTTTAAATCGGGAAAATTTGACTATTATCGAGCGAGGAGATGACTTAGTTTTTAATCTATGCGCTCTCTCGATCTTGATGTTATCCTCGATCTTTAGCTCATCTTTAATATAATCTCTAACTTTCTGTTCTGATTCCTCCCAAGTTTCGCGATCTTCCTCTGCAAATCCGTGAAAAATTAAATTCTCTCTTCTTGACTGTGCTTCCATGTGCTCAGCTCTATCGTCCACAACTTTTAGGCGCTTTTGCAACTCCTTGTTGTCTTTTTGTAAACGTTGATTTTCTTCTTTTAATGCATGTACTTCTTGGCACAAATTTTGTACTTTAGCACCAGATTCTTGAAACTGTTGTGTCATAGACTTCAACATTATTATTCAACTCTACAAATTTCCCAGTTAGTTCTTGTCTCAGAGTAGACAATTGGTCCAAAATTGCTTTAAATTCTGGAATTTGACTACCACCTGAACTACTCTCCGGAATCTCGACACCAACTTCATTTAATTTGGATTGCCTTGTCACTGCTCGAGTAGTATTTGGTCCCGGGTTGGACTCTATATCTCCAGCATACAAGAGTAACACGAACAACAACACCTTGAGTGATAGTGACACGTAGGCTTTTAAATAAAGCTTCAGCCCTGTGGGATTAATTCTTTTAATCTTAAAGCCAATTTTTAGGCTATTCACAGACACTTTGAGACAATAATTTCCAAGCGTTACAAGACAGCACTAACATGTAAAAAGCAACTACATATGGTTGAAATATTTTTGAAATAATGTTTCATACCATCTTGACAGTACGAGGTGGAGGAAAGCGCTTGAGACTGGGACATGTCCACCTCTTGTGTGTTGGGGGGGGGGGGGGATTCTGCCCTGTTGCCCTGTAGGATTTTTACTCTTACAGCCAATTTTTAGGCTATTCACAGACACTTTTGGACAATAATTTCCAAGCTTTACAAAACAGCACCAACATGTAAAAAGCAAATACACATGGTTGAAAAGATTTTGAACTAAAGTTTTGATAGCATCTTGACAGTAAGAGGTACGGGAAGAGCTGGATACTGGGATATGTCCACCTCTTATGGGGGTCCTACGTCTCTCCCTAGAAGCTTTGGAGGATTTTACTATTAAAGCCAATTTTCGTGAATCTTATTGTTGGTTTAATGCATGAATGACCTCTGGGTTGAGTGAGTCCTAGGGGATTTCCCCTGGCAGATCTGCAGTTTTTTGTTTCTATTTAGGGAATTTTTAGGTTATTCATAGCCTCTGAGGTAATATATCCAAGCTTCGAAAAGCTAAAGTAAATATGGGTTTTTAAATGTGTTTCTCATGTCACATAAAAGTGAGCCCTTAACATCGGTACAGGGGCATTAATATTGCATGTCTAGTATAATCCACTTGGTAACAGGACAACTGCACCCCAGACAATTGCCCCCCTGACAATTGCCCCCGGACAATTGCCCCCGAAGGACAACTGCCCCCTGGACAATTGCCCCCAAAGGACAACTGCCCCCCCCCCGGATAATTGCCCCCTGACAACTGCCCCCGAAGGACAACTGCCCCCGAAGGACAACTGCCCCCGAACGAAAAAAAAACTAGTATTACAGATGTACGGGTTTGTCATTCATTAAAAAGTCACCGTCGGCAACTTACCGACGCAATTTGCGTCGGTACTCACTAAACACAAACCCGAAGTCATTTTTTTACTGGAAAAGATTTATTTATTATCAGTTCAATACAAAATATACAGGTAACAAGATAGAAAGCGAGTCAAAAGTAGAAAAAATATTGAGACGTAAAACTTTGGTGATAGTAAATGGTGACTCGGCTCGGTTTATCATGATCAGCCAGTGTTTAAAACTGTAAATTGTGGGCTATTCCCCGAAGAAAATCTAGCACATGACGATTTTCAAAATCTTGCACTATTGCATGGATTCTGGCTGCAGAATCTTGATACTGTCGACGTTGTGCTTGCGCTGATTCACCGGCAATCATTTGCTTGTATGTTAGAGAACATAGGAGGTCATACCTAGTGTATAATAGAACTTGGATCTGGATGATTTGTAGTGTTGATACATGTAGTGTACAAAATTGAAATTATATTCGTCCCTTCTGACAAGTTCATACTGAAGAGACTAGAAAAATTTTGATTAAGTTCTTTTATAAACTATCTATGAAGATTACCGTTACGAAACCTTCAAGTTCACTTTTGCCCCTAAGTGTAAGATATGTGAAGCACTGATTGGGAAACAGCCAAACATTTACCTGGCATGTTCTGTAACTGGTGTGGTAGCTAGGTAGTACATGTACATCTATAATCTTATGTATAGTTATGTTTGAACTCTTACATGAAGTAATATTAAAAGATTTCTGAAAGAAACAGAGAAAAGAACAAATATATATAGGTACCACAGGCCAAAGAAAAATGTTTGTCATGATTTGACAAATGTCCTGGTTTGAGATGTACTGCAGGTTGAACAGTACACTCGAACTTGTACATCATATCCCTGCCAAGAATGTTTTTTCTAGCAGCAATGGTACGTCTTTTTTCCATCACCCACTTATATCCGTTTTTTTTTCGAGCAACTCCATTTGGCATCTCCCCCAGGATATCAAATGGTTCAACTCTCATGTGTGCTGAACACACTAATACATCAGAAGAGTGCGAGTACGTGTGGGTGATGACATTGCCAGGTGGGTGCTTCCGTAATATGTACGTCGATCTGTTGAACTGTGGGATGCATTCCGTAAAAAGTCGCCATATTCGTGACCACTTCCGACGGTCGTGTACTTTTACTGACAGTTTTTAAAGTCACTGACAATGGTAACTGCCGTCGGGTGACACAACGGTAAATACAAATGTAACATTACTGTTAGTCAATAGCCCTGTCCCCATATGAATCGATTTCGAATCGAATCAATTTGATTCGATTCAGTTAAACCGGTTCAAATTCAGTTTGTGTCCCGACATGAAATGTTAGATGTTCGTACACTGATAGCCCTCTACAAATACTGCAGTAATAAACTGAAATGTACAACGATTGTGGAACAAAGATAGACAATAATGAAATCACCATTTACCAAGATTAATCATTTATCCACAAAGTACTAAAAGAAAAGAATTGGACCATGGAAAACCCGACTTGCTTTTGAGTAGTCCAGTCAGTTTTTGGAACACCGGGTTTTTTGATGAATGAAGTAGAAATCCGTTTCTCTTCCGTACAACTGTAAATGTAGAAAATGAAAAAAATATAACTTCAGTTATAGGTTACGATTTGTCTACGAGAAATTACGCCAAAACAACAACAATTGACTACGAGAAATTACTTTAAATGGTTGGTGAAATTACTAAAACTGAGCGATTACTCAGAGAGAGAGAGAGAGAGAGAGAGATTGAGAGAGAGAGAGAGAGATACAAACAGACAGACAGACAGACAGACAGGGTGAGACACAAGACCGAGACGTATGTATGTATGTATGTATGTATATATGTATGTATGTATGCACAATAAGGTAAGCCACGATACCTTTTTTTTCTATGGACGTTTAAGTAGTCCTTGTATACTTCCATACCACATAATGAAGGTTTAGTTGCACTCAAACACTACCTTAATATAAGACCTAAACTAAACCCTCCTACCCAAGTACTTCTGTGATTGGCTGAACTTGTTCTTACGTGTTATTATTTTACCTTTAATAACATATATTTTGTGCAGAAACGCGGTGAGAGAGGGGGGGGGGGAGAACGGCCAGACTGGCAAACAAACATGGTGAGACACAGACAACGATGGGGGGGGGGAGACAGACTGAGATAGTTTGATAGAAGTGTATCTATCCTTCTATATCTCTAAGTTGAAGAGTTTAACATTTCATGTGACAGACCTAGATTGACTTACTCCATCCAGACCATGTTGAAATTACTAAAAATGAGCGATTACTCAGAGAGAGAGAGAGAGAGAGAGAGACAGACAGACAGACAGACAGACAGACAGACATTCAGACAGACAGACAGACAGACAGACAGACAGACAGACAGACAGACAGACAGACAGACAGACAGACAGGGTGAGACACAAGACAGAGAGACGTATGTATGTATGTATGTATGTATGTATGTATGTATGTATGTATGTATGTATGTATGTATGTATGTACAATACGGTAAGCCACGATACATTTTTTTTCAATTGACGTTTAAGTAGTCCTTGTATACTTCCATACCACATAATGAAGGTTCGTTAGTTGCACTCAAACACTCCCTTACTTTAAGACCTATACTAAACCCTCCTACCCAAGTACTTCTGTGATTGGCGGAACTTGTTCTTACGTGTTATTATTTTACCTTTAATAACATGTATTTTTTGCAGAAACGCGGCGTTGCTATGGGAGGTTGTCTTGGTCCTAGTTATGCTTGTTTATTTATGTCTTATCAGGAACACCTTATTTTCAGTTCGTATCAAGGGATCTTACCTGATCTATATATAAAGCGATTTATTGATGATGGCTTTGGTGCAGCTTCACTCAAACATGAGGAACTTACGCAATTTATTGATTACATATGTAATTTAATCCTGCTACTCAGTATACTTATAATATTTCTGAACTATCAATTTCCTTGACATCTCCCTTAGGATTAATGGTGATGATATAGCTACATCTATTTATACTAAACCTACTGATTCACATTCATATTTGCAGTATGGTTCATCACATCCTAATAAGTGTAAAGATTCCATTCTCTATTCACAATTCATTCGTTTACGTCGTTTTTGAAGTAGTGATTTGGATTTCAGAGAAAGGTCTGCTGAATTTTGCACATACTTCCATCAACGTGGTTATCCATTGTCGGTTACCAATGCGGCTTTACTCAAGGTGTGATCTTTGTCTGGGGAAGCTTGTATCAAATCACATGATCAGAAGTGTAACAATGATCGCCCCATGTTGGCTCTTACATACCATCACTTGTCCAATAGAGTTAAGAACATAATATATAAGCATTTTAATATCTTACGTTCTAATAGGGTAACCAATTCATTATTTCCTGAAGCACCTTTAACAACTTGGCGTCGTGATACCAGTCTTAGAGATTTGGTGGTCCATACAGGACAACATGGCTTGGAAGTTAATGCTGGTTCATTTCCATGCGACCGTACTCGATGTGGTACATGTCGTTTCATTACTAATATTACTCATGCTTTTGGCCCTAAGAACAAGTGCGGCTGTTACGAGTAAATTTACTTGTATTAGTACTAACGTGGTGTATTACATTACATGCCAGAAATGTGTTTTTTATATAGGTTCGACTGTACGTCGTCTTGGTGATCGTTTCATGAAACATCTCCGTCTGACCAGACAAAAGCAAAACAATCGTAACTATCCTGTATCTATGCATTTTATTACCAACGATCACAGTGTATCAGATATGTCTATTTCAGGAATTTGTAATGTTTCTGGTGATGAGAAAGTATTGAGGTTAAAGGAAAAGGAAATCGTTTTCCGTTTCGGAACGCTGGAACCTCTTGGAATTAATAGATTATCCACGTCATTCCCTGTCTAATCACGTTTTTTTTTAAAATTCCAGGCGTGTTCTATTGGGTTCAATTTGGTGTGTGCGAATATTAGAACTTTTCACACCTATAACCGTTAATCACACGCGGTTGTCGTTCTGTTCCATAACATTCAGATATATTCAGGTGTTTACCTAATATGTCTAAAGCTTGCCTATAAATACCTTGATATATAAAGAATTTTATTCGAAACGTCGGATTTTACATCTATAATTTATTCGGACTGTCTCACAATTGCCATATGCATTTCTATGTATGTATGTATGTATGTATGTATGTATGTATGTATGTATGTATGTATGTATGTATGTATGTATGTATGTATGTACGTACATGTATGTATGTATGTATGTATGTATGTATGTATGTATGTATGTATGTATGTATGTATGTATGTATGTATGTATGTATGTAATTTGAATCAGGGGAGGTTAACATTTTATGAGACAGGCCAAGCTTGAGTGCCTAAGCTCCAGCCCAAACATATTCATCATACCGACTGCCGCATTAACGTTGTTCGTGTTGCAGAGTTGAGTGAATGGTTCATTTGCAAAGTCAAGTCGTACTTTCAATGGCATCATACAAACATGGGTTATTTGTCCCTTCATTGTACAAATTACCTAATGACTGTTTTCCAATGAATACCACCTTGGCTCGCTGTTGTAACGTTCCTTCATTTGTCTTGGTCAGACACTTGCCTATATAATGCTCGACAATGTCATTACGACCTCCAACATTCATTATTTCTCTGCTGGTCATACAAACTACGGCTATTCATACTATTGTTACGAGGCACACATCGTAAATAATTGTGTCAAGTAAACATTATCTTGCTATGACAAGAAGACACATGTAAGGTCACATTGATTAATGAGACAGAGCTGTGGGTCAAGTAATGTTATTCTATCTTAATATAAAGTGGAGGCCACATGTCACGACAAGTGATAAATTGTTCCCCCAATTGATTTCAACAGCTGTTTAACTAAGAATATTTTAGAAAGTTCATTTGTAACTGTCTATTTCTGAACTGAATTAATTGTTTTGGTAAATACTTACTAAATAAGGATAAGAGAGTGTCTTTTGTTGTAAACAACTTGTTTGTTAACCATATTTGTATTACGGAATGAACAATAAAATATTGGTGACGTATACGGTTGAAGCTAGAGTAGATGGAATTTTCTCTAAAACATAGTTAGTTGGCGAAGAGGCCTTGATGGTGTAACACGGGTTTTGAATGTGCTCCGTGAACAGAGCCTGGCAGAGATAGAAAACACTCGAAAGAACTTTGATGTTTGGTTGCAACTAAATTGAGGAGTTCGTTTGAATCGCTCCTATTGCTGCAAATCGTATAAGTCATTCAACCCAAAAGTAATATTTGAGTCCTTTGTGAGTCTTTTACAGAATACGTGTCCTGAGAACTGGTACCTCTTAGACGGCAGACTGAGCGAGTTTGAGCTTACCACTGAAAATATCGCCGTAGCCTAAATTCAGCGTCGTAACACGTACTATCGTCCATGACGTTAACCGCCTTGTCGAGCTTGAAGTGTCAATCTGGAGAAGACTCTACTCTGACTCCCCCCCCCCTCGCCCCACCAATCCAGTCTTGACTGAAAATCTACATGGTATACAATTATATTCGTATTGTTTCACTTCAGGTAGGGATGTGGAGCAACCATTATACTAGTATTACATTACCCAATCCATCTTAGATTCAAATTCCTCTATCTCGTCCATCTAGGTACAGTCAACGAGGACATGGTAAATGGTATCCACTATTTACCCGGCCGGATTTTATGGATAAGGATGACGAGAGTAAGTTCATCGTAATTATATCAAGTATAGCTAAAACTATTGTAGTGACGCTTGCAAAATTCATAATAGATTGTTTCAGGATGAGGCGTAAAACATTGTGTGGTTCCGATTATATTCAATTTTAAAATTGGTGGGGTGGATAGATTTTTATTTATTTTTTTCATGTGTGAGTGTCTAGTTCAGATTTTCCATTGTTTTCCAAACGGTCTCTGTGTTGTTTATTTCTTCCTATCAGATATACAGCCATTACAGATTGGAAGAATAGTTATATATTGTCTTTTTAAGTTGATGTCAGTTTCCGCATCAACTATTTCTTGCGAGATTTCACAATTATTATTTTTCTCGAATACGTAAAAAAAAAAGTTTAGGGTCGGCGTGAAAAACTAGGTGGGGTCGGGTAGCCGGAACCAAACAACTGTCTTTATTTGGCCTCAAGGACAGTATTTGATTTGCTTTTTGTTTTGCATTGTAGTCATTATATATAATTATTCCTCAGCTGTTTTGTGGTTTTGGCTCACATGACCTACCTTATTTGTTCTTATGTATTTCTGTAACCCTCCTCCGGGGATAAACGGGGGTACGTTCCGTTTTATTGGAATAAAGAAAGACTTGATAACTTGATCAATAGTTAAATACTTTCCATATTTTCATTGAAAATAATAATACTAATACTGAGTAATAATATGTATAATACGCTCGTTCTCTCGAAAGCTCCAGATGCTAACATTTACCCCTGGCACACCATCCTCATAGCGGCACAACGATCCTTTAACTTCAATTTCTCAACTCCCTAAGCATAAGATTAATAAGGCATTCACAATGCAACCCTATCCAACCAGGTTCCATTGGCCAATTATACGCTTTCGTTGACTGAGGCAGAGTCGTGGTTCAAATCGTGCCCAAGGCTAAGACGAGCCATTCAGAAACAAACGGCAGCAGCTCGATTCGAATCTGGAATTTACAGACTCCAAACCTGTCAATAGTTATATTTGGCCACCATGACTCTACATTATATAGTGCTCAATCGGGGGTTCAATTGTTTTTATTTTTCGCTTTCGCTACGTAGCGGATGGTAGCGAAGGTAGCAAAGTGAAATGATTGTCAAATTACATTGCCTGGGATATTAATGCGCCATAGATGTCGTAGGAACTACTTTTGCACACATGGGGTATTCTTTAATAGAATTTGTTTCGTGTACTTCAATAATTGTTATTCATATGGCACCTTGAACAGATAGTAAGTGATTTTTTCATTATTAATGAAGTGACCTGTTAAAAGCAATATATTCTCTCAAAATCTAGTCAACTAGCATGGTGGATGTAGCGTAAGGTAAAGGTAGCGATTTTTTTTCCCAGCAAAAATATTGAAATGTGGTAGCGAAGGTAGCGGTAGGTAGCGAATTTTTTTTTCCAGCAAAAATATTGAAATGTGGTAGCGAGGGTAGCGGTAGGTAGCGGAGGGTAGCGGATTTTTTTTCCAGCAAAAATATAGAAATGTGGTAGCGAAGGTAGCGGTAGGTAGCGGAGGGTAGCGGATTTTTTTTCCACCAAAAGCGCTGAGATTTGGTAGCGAAGGTAGCGGATTTTTTTTCCAGCAAAATTATTGAAATGTGGTAGCGAAGGTAGCGGTAGGTAGCGGATTTTTTTCCCCAGCAAAAGCGCTGAGATTTGGTAGCGAAGGTATCGGTAGGTAGCGGAGGGTAGCGGATTTTTTTTCCAGCAAAATCGTTGAGATTTGGTAGCGCAGGTAGCGGAGGGTAGCGATTTTTTTTCCAGCAAAAGCATTGAAATGTGGTAGCGAAGGTAGCGGTAGGTAGCGGAGGGTAGCGGATTTTTTATTTCAGCAAAAGCGCTGAGATTTGGTAGCGAAGGTAGCGGTAGGTAGCGGAGGGTAGCGGATTTTTTTCCAGCAAAAGGATTGAAATGTGGTAGCGAAGGTAGCGGTAGGTAGCGGAGGGTAGCGAATTTTTTTTTCAGCAAAAGTGCTGAGATTTGGTAGCGAAGGTAGCGGTAGGTAGCGGAGGGTAGCGGATTTTTTTCCAGCAAAAGGATTGAAATGTGGTAGCGAAGGTAGCGGTAGGTAGCGGAGGGTAGCGGATTTTTTTCCAGCAAAAGGATTGAAATGTGGTAGCGAAGGTAGCGGTAGGTAGCGGATTTTTTTTTTCAGCAAAAGCGCTGAGATTTGGTAGCAAAGGTAGCGGTAGGTAGCGGAGGGTAGCGGATTTTTTTTTTCAGCAAAAGCGCTGAGATTTGGTAGCGAAGGTAGCGGAGGGTAGCGGATTTTTTCCAGCAAAAGGATTGAAATGTGGTAGCGGAGGGTAGCGGATTTTTTTTCAGCAAAAGGATTGAAATGTGGTAGCGAAGGTAGCGGTAGGTAGCGGAGGGTAGCGGATTTTTTATTTCAGCAAAAGCGCTCAGATTTGGTAGCGAAGGTAGCGGTAGGTAGCGGAGGGTAGCGGATTTTTTTTTTCAGCAAAAGCGCTGAGATTTGATAGAGAAGGTAGCGGAGGGTAGCGGATTTTTTTCCAGCAAAAGGATTGAAATGTGGTAGCGTAGGTAGCGGAGGGTAGCGGATTTTTTTTCCAGCAAAAGGATTGAAATGTGGTAGCGAAGGTAGCGGTAGGTAGCGGAGGGTAGCGGATTTTTTTCCAGCAAAAGGATTGAAATGTGGTAGCGAAGGTAGCGGAGGGTAGCGGATTTTTTTTCCAGCAAAATTATTGAAATGTGGTAGCGAAGGTAGCGGTAGGTAGCGGATTTTTTTCCCCAGCAAAAGCGCTGAGATTTGGTAGCGAAGGTAGCGGAGGGTAGCGGATTTTTTTCCAGCAAAAGGATTGAAATGTGGTAGCGAAGGTAGCAGTAGGTAGCGGAGGGTAGCGAATTTTTTTTTTCAGCAAAAGTGCTGAGATTTGGTAGCGAAGGTAGCGGTAGGTAGCGGAGGGTAGCGGATTTTTTTCCAGCAAAAGGATTGAAATGTGGTAGCGGAGGGTAGCGGATTTTTTTTCAAGCAAAAGGATTGAAATGTGGTAGGGAAGGTAGCGGAGGGTAGCGGATTTTTTTTTTCAGCAAAAGCGCTGAGATTTGGTAGCGAAGGTAGCGGTAGGTAGCGGAGGGTAGCGGATTTTTTTTTCAGCAAAAGCGCTGAGATTTGGTAGCGAAGGTAGCGGAGGGTAGCGGATTTTTTTTTTCAGCAAAAGCGCTGAGATTTGGTAGCGAAGGTAGCGGTAGGTAGCGGATTTTTTTCCAGCAAAAGGATTGAAATGTGGTAGCGGTAGGTAGCGGAGGGTAGCGGATTTTTTTCCAGCAAAAGCGTTGAGATTTGGTAGCGGAGGGTAGCGGATTTTTTTTCCAGCAAAAGTATTGAAATGTGGTAGCGAAGGTAGCGGAGGGTAGCGGATTTTTTTTCCAGCAAAAGCGCTGAGATTTGGTAGCGGTAGGTAGCGGAGGGTAGCGATTTTTTTTCCAGCAAAAGCACTGAAATGTGGTAGCGAAGGTAGCGGTAGGTAGCGGTAGGTAGCGGAGGGTAGCGAATTTTTTTTTTCAGCAAAAGCGCTGAGATTTGGTAGCGGAGGGTAGCGGATTTTTTTCCAGCAAAAGGATTGAAATGTGGTAGCGAAGGTAGCGGTAGGTAGCGGAGGGTAGTGAATTTTTTTTTCAGCAAAAGTGCTGAGATTTGGTAGCGAAGGTAGCGGTAGGTAGCGGAGGGTAGCGGATTTTTTTCCAGCAAAAGGATTGAAATGTGGTAGCGAAGGTAGCGGTAGGTAGCGGATTTTTTTTCCAGCAAAAGGATTGAAATGTGGTAGCGGAGGGTAGCGGATTTTTTTTTTCAGCAAAAGCGCTCAGATTTGGTAGCGAAGGTAGCGGTAGGTAGCGGAGGGTAGCGGATTTTTTTTCTTCAGCAAAAGCGCTGAGATTTGGTAGCGAAGGTAGCGGTAGGTAGCGGAGGGTAGCGGATTTTTTTCCAGCAAAAGGATTGAAATGTGGTAGCGAAGGTAGCGGTAGGTAGCGGAGGGTAGCGGATTTTTTTTCCAGCAAAAGGATTGAAATGTGGTAGCGAAGGTAGCGGTAGGTAGCGGATTTTTTTCCAGCAAAAGGATTGAAATGTGGTAGCGAAGGTAGCGGTAGGTAGCGGAGGGTAGCGGATTTTTTTTCCAGCAAAAGTATTGAAATGTGGTAGCGAAGGTAGCGGAGGGTAGCGATTTTTTTTCCGGCAAAAGCACTGAGATTTGGTAGCGAAGGTAGCGATTTTTTTTCAGCAAAAGCACTGAAATGTGGTAGCGTAGGTAGCGGAAGGTAATAATAATAATATAATAATAATATTCTTTATTGCCAATCGATAGAATCGAGAGGAATGTGCCTTGGCGTTGCTCAAAAAAACACTCAAATACAGAAAAAGACACCACAAAAGCACCATAAAATCACAAACGACTGATAAAAATGCAGTATTATGACACAAAAATACAATCTTAAAACGCTACATTCAAATGCGACAGTTTTGAACTGCTTTTGGAAAGAAACTGTGTAAAAAAAAACGTTTCCCTGAGGGAAGGAGTTCGTAAAAGTGATGCGCCGGGTGTGTTGTATCCTTTATAATCGTGTCGGATCTCCGTACAAGGCGACCAGCATAAACAGAATCAACCGATGGAACCTCGCACCCGATTATTCTTGAAGCGGTCTTAGCTATTCTTTCAAGACTAATTCTATCCTTCTGTGTCGCATTACCGTACCAGACAGTAATAGAAAATGTAATAATACTCTCAATGATTGCTCTGTAAAAACGAATGAGAATATGTTGACTTAACCCAAATTTCTTAAGTTGCCTCAGGAAAAACAAACGTTGTTGTGCCTTTACCAAAATTGCGTGTATGTGGGTATCCCATCTCAATGTATTTGTATTGTTGAACCTAAGAAGGTAAACGATTCCACCTGGTCAACATGTTGATCATTGATTTTAAGTGGGGCAATTAAACCTGGTTTTCTGCGAAAGTCGATGAGCATTTCCTTTGTTTTCTTAATATTCAGCTCAAGGTTATTATTTGAGCACCAGTCAACTAGCCAGGCCACGGAACGGTAGATGACTTCGTTGCCATTTTTAATCAGCCCAATAACTGTAGTGTCATCTGCAAATTTTACGAGTTTTACAGACTCATTATGGGAGACACAATCGTTGGTAAACAAGGAATATAACAACGGTGATAGGACACAACCTTGAGGTGCGCCAGTACTAAGAGTGATGGAATATGATGTTTTATCCCCAAGCCTAATGGTCTGTGGCCTATTCAACAAAAAGTCCAAAAGCCAAAAACACAGGGACGTATTAAAATCGAATGATTTGAGCTTCTCAAACAATTGCTTTGGAACGATCGTATTAAATGCTGAACTATAATCTATGAAAAGAATACGTGCATATGTACCAGGTGATTCTAGATGTTGTAGAACAAAGTGTAAACCAAGAGCAACAGCGTCATCAACTGACCTGTTCGCTCGATATGCAAACTGGAATGGGTCAAGAAATGGCTCGGTAGCAGATTTAAGGTATCTTAGACCTTCATGATTACGGAAGTTAGAGCTACAGGTCATGATAATCGTTCAAACATGATATTTTCCTTCTCTTTGGAACTGGAACTATTATGGAGGACTTGAAACATGCGTTTCAAGGTAGCGGAGGGTAGCGGAATATTGTTTTACCCGGCGACCGAAAGTACACCAACACAGAATCAAAAAGCCTCCACCAACATATGTGGTAAAGATATTAAAACTAGTCCTACAAAAATACATTTGAATTCAATGGAGAATTCTAGAAGTATATATCTATGGTTGTAGTATGGGTTCAGTGGCATCATGGTATAGCTGACATTACATTCGATGAATTTGAGCAAAGAATACTCGAACCACACAATAAGAATATTATATTCTTGGACCTTTTCAGAGATGATATTGTTATGCTATTGGACGAAACAAAAGATAACTTTAAAGTGTGGGTCAAAATTAATAACGATTTACACTGAACTTTTAAGTTTTCGTTTTAAAGTTCGTAAGGGGTGGACCATTTGATATCCTGAGGAGGACTTGGAAGATTTCGGGGGGAAAAACAGATGCCAAATGGAGTTTCTTGAAAAAAATCCGGATCTGAGTGGGTGATGGAAAAAAATGTCTTGGCAGGGAAATGATGCACAAGTTCGAGTGTACAGTTCAACCTGCTAGTACCTCTCCAAATAGGACACTTGTCAGATCATGACTAACATTTTCAAACACATGTCAGGGACCAGTCAGTTTCGTTGGCCTGTGGTACATATATATATTTGTTCTTGTCACTATTTCTTTCATAATTTTTTTAAATATTACTTCATGTAAGGTTCAAACATAACTATACATAAAATTATACATATACATGTATTACGTAGCTACCACACTAGTTTAAGTTCACAAATGATGTTTAAGTTCACAAATCAAGTTTCCGATTTGCATTTTCAGTGTGTCATCATACCACGGCATATATAAAAACTGTCAACGATGTTTATTTAATTGAAAATCAAACATGTATTGAAATATGTAGTTTACTAAATATAATCTGTGTGTGATAGAACAGCATCTTTTTACTCTCCTTATCACCCTGTGCGAAAACCAAACAGAAAATTGTGGCAACAAAAGTTGGTGTTCAACATAGGTGTAAAAAATCCGGATATCTCAAAGAAGGAAAGAAAAAAAAAATTGCCAGCATAGGCGAAGGAGAAAAAGATAATTCACAGGCAAGCAGGTGGGAAAAAATATAATAACTCTCCACCAATCCCCCCCCCCCCCGGATATCAAATGGTCTACCCCTAACAGGAAACAACGTACTTGGATCGACAAGTTTACAAAGATCGGAGATACAACAAAGGAAGGATACTTGACACAAACCAATACAAAATTAACTGACATATTTCAGGTCTTCCATAAAGAGTATCGATCTTCACCCGATAGATACGTTTAAAGAGTTCTCTAAAGGTGAAAGCCTTAGATGGCGACGTCCGTAACTGTATCAACACAGGGGATTTTGTCAACAAATTAAAAGATTTCGCAAACAATCTACAACGATGTGGATATGAACTGTTTTAGAACAAAATCACGCAAGTTATGTACGAAGTCAATCACAAAGCCAGAAATATTTATCTTCAAAAAAATCCTGCACTGAAAAGCATGTGTGAAAACAAAAGATTTGTTCATAACAACATACAACCCATTCATCAACACAAAAGACCTAAAATTGGCAACCAAAATATGTGAAATCATGTAAAAGAATCGAATAGTTGTTCCCTGAAAAATCACCAATAGCCTAAAAACGAAACACAAATCTTTGTGACACACTAGTTACAAAAACACGAACAACATGAATAGTCAGAATCAACACAAGACATCGGGTTTAAACATTGAAATTTCGGTATTGTTACTACACGCACACGTCAGAAACATAAACAACATCGAAAACTTATTATTATTATTATAATTATTAATATTATTATTATCATGAATTAACATTATGGTAAATATTGTTAAATGATTTAGGAAGGAACCACACCATGGTTTCGAAACCTATTGTATATGGATCACATGCAAATAATGCCAAACTTTAGATTCACCAGCGTCTCGCAATATAAACATTTAGCTAATATTTACCAACCGAAAGTATTATTTTAACTAATAGCGTACACCGTAGAAGTGACGCACATACAGAAAATACTTAAAGTCTGGAGCTACCCCCCCCCCCCCATACCTACCTGCTTTCTCCAACGCCTTTAGAAACATCATAGTTCCATAGCTACAGCACGATACAAGAAATATTAGCCAACCAACAACAGACAGTACATGCAAGTGTACAATAAAACAACAACAACAACAACAACAACAACAACAACAACACACACACATACATACATACATACATACATACATACATACATACATACATACATACAACGTATGCAACACGACCTAGAATACATTATTCCACAAAGTATACACCACGGACACTCGATGAGCTTCATTTTACCCTTGCTTTTGATGAGTAATAGAAAAGCTGGTGATTATTTAATTATGCGTCAAGTTTATAAAAAAATGTTTGATACCTGTGAATTAAATGGAACTGTCGTACATATTCCACTTTGGTAAAAACCCTATGAAAAAAAATATATATGTGTGTGTGTGTGTGTGTGTTGTAAACCGTTTGTGGGACTTGTCAATAGGGGCACTTTTCAGCCCAGGTACATATATGTAATTAATATTATACATATTATTAATGATGTATTAATAGTTAATTTAACACTACACTTTTTAGCCGTCACCTACAAGTAATGAATGGTATATATAATGAACCCATAACAGAAAAACGTTATGTGACACCTATTAATCCACATATATCCCTTTCCCTTATTCGTCTGTGGTTGCCATGCTAGCCCACATAATTGACCTTTAACAAAGTTCATCTACAGCCAAACATCAAAGCAATTGGCATAGTTTTTTTTATTAAGTTGATAGCACAGAGACAGACACTTTACCATCCCTATAACACATACTTTACAAATTGGAAACATTTGTACACAATAATGCATTTGTGCAATGCAGGGTCTCACTTCACTGTACATTGTATGTGTATTCATGGATATTGTCAAGGGGTGAGGAAAGGGTGCAGTTTTGAAAATAATTAGAACATCAGACAATGGTGTTATTTTTTGAGCTTGACAGCAATTTTTATTAGAAAATTTAAAATCAATACAAAATTACAGATGTGTAAACAATGGAGTTTTATATATCTCAAGATGAGTACAAGAAATAAGATCTACAGTCATAAATAAGCCAGCTACTTTTCAATATTAATGGAAAATGTCTTCCTCAAATCATTTGGAAGAAATGGTTAACTTTTCACAACTGATATGTTTCTCAGGAATCATATATATGAAACACTACTATAACAGCCTGTTAAGTCCAATTGTTCCTCTCTCAGAAGTGAATGACATATCACAGGTAAAATATATTTTTCCCAGAAGGAAACAAAGTACATGACACCAAATATAAAAACAGTAAACCTAATGTAAAAATGTCATGGCTTACACCTAGGTGCATTAAACCACAGAAAAGTTTAGTAATAATATAAAAAAGGTAAACAGAAAAGAAATGCTGGCATAATCTTGAATAGACAAGTAGCCTTTTCCAGCCTTAAATACAAACGCTACGAAAGCTAAAAGTGGTTGGATATAACATTATCAATAAATATGCCAAGACTTTAATGTGGGAGTACATTACAATTACATATTGTGGTAGCAATTTGTGTCACATGAAACTCAAATTTTAATAGCATGTAAAACATAACATGATAGCTAAGAGAAATAAAAATAGCTCCAATGGCACTGAGGTACAACTGTACTGTTTTCAAAACATTTCACATGGTGAGCCATGCTAGGTATACATGTTAATTTGCTAAACGACCAAGAAGTTGCCTATCTACCCTATTGTAATCTTTGCAAATCATTTGACTGTTATTATGGGTGTGGTCAGGTTGGTAGAAGTATTTGCATAGATTTTTAAAATGTTTACTCATTTGTCTACAAAGTGATGTTATTTCACTAAAACATAATGCCATTTGGCTGTTGCCATGGTTGATTGGGCCAATTTTAATAGTCAAAAGGTTTGAACATCTGCAAAATAAGTCTAGTAGCATCTCACCAAGTTCCAGTCCAAGAACTTCCAAGTTTGTAATAGAAGTTTTTTTTACCAAAAAGACAGATTTTAGCCCCAGTTTCTATATTTGTATATTGGTGAAATCATAATGTCACGAACAAGTCTTAATTTACACCCTCTTGAGAACATTCCCACCAAATTTCAGACCAGACTGCCGAGTAGTTTCTGAGTTTTAGTTTTCTTCTTACCAAAAATCACGTTTGACCAAAACCACACACCTGTGACGCGAACATTTTCATTTGAACAATTTCCCAACTAGACATCACAAGTATATGTCCCTTCAAAACAGTAGGGGCTGGCAGTTTTTGAGTCGTACATACACACACACACAGACACTACTGGCCTATAGCACTACTGAACCTAGTTCAATTGTGCTAAAAAAAATCTGCCAACAAGACCAAAAAAGTATTGTTCCCACCCCACCCCTCACCTAAATCACACATAATGCACAAGTTAACCACTAATGAGCTCCTCAATTGGGGTAGGGGGGGGGACCTGTTCAAGCATGTCTGAGTTATGGCTTTGGACACGGAAAAATCACAAACAAAATGGCTGCTAGGCGGCCATATTGGATAATATCAAGAAACAAATTGACGTGCATATGTATGCCATAGTATGTTGCCCCTGTACTAAGTTTGAATAAAAATTGGTCCAGGCATCTCCAAGAAACAGCTCCGGCTAAAATAATTTGTACTACATTGTTCATTAGTGCATCTGATAAGCAGACTTTACAATTAACATACCCCCCGCCTGGCAATCGCCATGACAATCTTGGCTGTACATGCCATGTGCAATGGTAGATATTATCTTTTCCATATGCTTTTCTCTGTCACTTGACTGGATGAAAAGATACTGTTCTTCTGCTTTCGCTGTTATGATTTCATATGCCAATTCCCCATTGAAAAACATATCTGACACAGCTTTTTTCTGTAACTGTATTTGTGAACCTGTAATTATACAAACATAACGTTTTAACATACAAGAAGTTTTGTGATTTTAGAATTGATGGGCTACAAGAAAATGGATGCATACAGTAACAATAATTGTTGACGTCAACATAGTAAGGAGACTTTTGTCATAGCTCAAACCAGTGTAATAGCTTAACACAGTTCAATTTTTCTGTAGCACAGATACAACTGAAGTTGTCACATGTTTTATTAATGGAAGTTCCATTTAAAATAAGTATATTGGATTAGAGTATTTCTTTTAATTGCATCATAAAAGTAAAAACTTTGTAATACTTTATGTTTAATATTAGTGTATTCATACAATACAATTAAGCCATTTGTTGCATTCTTTTTGTGTAACCTTAATTTTCTGTATGAGTGTCATAAAAAGTTGTTCTGTATTGCATACATGATTTGAAACCTGATTCTTGGTTGGTTTGATTTTAAAGGTACTGCAATGGCACTCCTACGCAGTATTACAGGTATCATTGTCACTGCCATGATAAAAGTTATCTTTATCATCATAAAAAAGAAATCATTCATTAAAAGCATTTCAAAATTTCAAAGTGATGAAATCAGCCATGTCACTGTCATTCACATCCAAACATATGAAGTACATTCACTTCTCTTCATCTGTGACTACTTACGCGCAAAAGGCAGGTAAACCTCAACCATAAAAAATTACATGCTGATCTATGCCATAGTTTGTTGTCCTTGTAACATGTTAATTCAGAAATTGGTACATCCATATCTGAGTACTGACGGATGGATGCATAAATAGATAGACAGAACCCAATCCATAAGTCCCCATTCTGGACTTCGTCTGGCGGGAATTAAAAAGATAATGTTTGTGTATAGGAACAAAGAATATGGATGCAGGAACACAATCTAGATATGTTAGTCCCCTGAAGTTTTCTCTGCTGCACAGAAAGATTTCGTAAGAGTTAAAAGAACAATAACTGAAATTGCCATATATTAATACACAAGTTCAATTTCACTTACCAGAAACAACACCGTATTTGTGCAGATGTTGAGGGCTCAGCTTTATTTTGTAAGAAGTCTTTCATTATGCCGTCTCCTTTGAGTTGTCTCACAACATCATTGTATGCTTCTGAAAAACCTCTGAAGCTAACCCAAGAATGGTTTCTGAAAAAACAGAATCAGTACAACTATATTAAATACCCTCATATTGAGGAAAGGAAAAATGAAAAATGTGCATACTTCCTCATATAGCTCTCCTCTGTAAGGCACCTATGTTTGCAATTTAAGAGAATGATATAGAGCTTTCAAGTGTAACACAACAATGTAAGGTAATGGCACAATCAGCGCATGGTGAAAGTTCCTGTATGAGTTGAACTTAATACCTGTGTTAATTGTTAACATTTTAAATTTACACCTTTTAAAATCAAAGCACAATAAACATCCCCTATTTAAAAATTCCCAAAGGTTGTACTTGCAAACATTTTTTGAATGTTTACTCACTTGCCTACCTAATGATGTTGTTATTAGACCAAAACATACTACCACTTAGTTGTTGCTATGGGCATGGTCACTGTTGCTAGGGCCAAATGTTGCAGAAGAACAATTCTGAGAATATTCCTACCAAATATCAGGTCAATCTGCCCAGTAGTTTTGGAGATCAAGATTTTTGACCAAAAATTCACATTTTTTGACCCAAAAATGGCTCTTAATCGGCTAAATTGCATAATATCCCTAAACAAATTAACGTGCTTATGTATGACATCGTTTATTATCCATAGACTAAGATTGAAAATAATTGGTCCATGAATGTCCATGAATGACTCCGGTCGGACCCACACACACAGACAGAACCCAATCTATAATCCAACCCCCCCCCCCCCCCCCAAAAAAAAAAATATCAAAGGTTGCAGCAGGTCTGTAGACACAAGTTGGTGTGTTTTCTTTATGAATGTGCTACAAACGTAAGTAAGAAAGTAAGAAAAGAAAATATAAATACTTACGCAAGACAGGCCATCCATTCATGAAGGGCAACAGCTGCAAATGCCTCTTCAGAAATAGACAGAGCATCTTTTCTCCTGATATCTGATGGATAAAACTTGTGCCCTCTTTTGTCTCCTCATCTTCCTCATCAATTGCAATTCTATGATCTTCGAGCGCTCTTTGAAATATAACCTCGATGTAATTAAACCTCTTGGGCATGTTGACAAGTGCATGATTGATGGAAAAAAATAAACATTGTACCCCAACATATGTTAACTTGGCACACAACAATGTCATTATCACATTTTCTTCTAGGTACTTCATATCTTTTGAAATATGGATATTCACCAAAGCATCATGGCTTTTCTTAAGGTTTTGTATTCTTCCATCAGCCTTGATAATGTCCATCTTGAAGTTTTGACCTCTTAGGCATACCTGACAGTGTAGATCCTGAGTGGATAACAAGAGGAAAAACAAGAAAATGCTATATTATTGTATACTTAGTTGAAAAATGGCAATCTATGCATGTCATCAGAAAATTACTGCACATTTATTGTTCATAATTTACAAGCCTGCTGCCATGATGAGTAACATTAAACTGGAATGTCATAAATAATTACAAATATTTAATTTAATCAACTAGTCTGCCAAAAAAGCAAACAAGGAACACATATCATAAGCAAACAAGACATTGTATAATGATATAGTCCCGCAGGTTCATTTGGGTGTTTTTGGCGGATAGGTTGTGGTGCAAACAAAATGTCCGCAAGTTGGCCATATTGGATCATATCACAAAATAAATTGATGTGCATATGTATGCAGTAGTGTGTTGTCCTTGTAGTGAGTTTGAGACAAATCAGTCAAGCCATGGCTCTGGAAAGCAAAACAAACAAATGACAAAATGGCCACCTGTCGGCCATATGGGATTGTATCACAAAACAAATTGACGTGTATGTATGTCCATGGAAGTATAACGTATGTCATAGTGTATCAAGTTTGAGACAAATCGGCAAAGCCATGTCTGAGAAATGGCTCCGGACATATTCCAGACAGACAAATGAAATTGTGACAAAATGGCCGCCTGTCAGACATATTGGATCGTATCACAAAATTAATTTACATGCATATGTACGTCATACTTTGTTGTCCTTGTACCAAGTTTGAGACGAATCGGTCCAGCCATGTCTGAGAAATGGGTGCGGATACACGCACACACGGACGGAACCCAATTCATAACTCCCCAATCCGGACTTTGTCTGACGGGGACTAAAAATGACAATGCCTACATTTGTATATGTGGTATCTCTTACAAAAGTATCAAATCACAGCCTGTTCACAAGACACATGGCAGACAAAAGAGTTTACTTTGTAAATACCAAGTGCTGCAAGTCAGTTGCAAGTTGATCTTACTCTAAATGGTTGGGATGTACTACCCAACAACATTACTAAGTATTCTATAGCCCTGGTTTGGCACTGGCCTGGTCTTGTCCTAGAGCAAAAAAGCCAATGTGAACGCATACCTTGTCCCAGATGACGCCCTCGCATGCTACCTACAGTACATGTTGACTTTGTTGCCATTGTCTAAGTGAAGGCAACAAAGAGGATTACCACATAGGTATTGTTCTGATCATGGATCTATTCTCTATAGAGAATCATAAACATTATTGGTAATGCAATCAAGTGACTGAGGAAGGAACCATATCATGGTTTTGAAATGCATGGTACAAGGGTCTTAGAGAAATCAGTTACTTAGTTACTATACAGTCCGACTACTGTCCTGCCATATTATTACCCATAACCAGTCAACCCATGTATATTCTCTTCAACATAATTAATGTACACTATGAAGTGCCATTGTCACATAAAATAGTTGATGTGAACACATACCAAAAGTTAATTCTGGATTAATTTGTTTCCTGGGACCAGGCCACGGCCAGGATTTTTAGTAATATCAACAGCCTAATTAACTCAACGTACTTAATATACAATGAAATAGCATCAATGCATAAACTATTGCCATGGCTAATAAAAAAATCCATTTCAATGTTATGAAAAACTGTCAATTGGTCATAGGCTTTGTAATTTTTAACATTATAGCTTACACACTAGTCTACATACGATTGCAATTATTTTGAGGACAATAATACCATGCCAGGTCACCAAAGTGTTTCAATTAATTTCGTACACAAGGAAATTAAAAGGAGAGACAAGCCCTGGTAATAAAGTGATTGCCTTGCAACGTGAGTTCTAGAGAGTGAACAGTCTGTACCATGGACCAGTATTGTCACCTGGATATTGTGGAACATTAATTAGGCTGTTCACATTTAACATTTTGTGTATGGCCAGGCCCTGGTCCAAAAAATCAAAACAAGTGTGAACAGTTAATTGTCCTGGGACGCATAAGATTTTGTCCAAGGTGAGAAGCTGGTTTAGGCTACAGCCTGGTCTTGTCCTAGAGTAAAAAGTCAATGTGAACACTACCTGGTTCCAGATGACACCCTCTCATGCTGACCTACAGTATATGTTTACCTTTTTACCATTGTCTAAGCAAAGGCAACAAAGTATCTTGGTGCATATATGAGATCAATACTAAGACAATGAACTATGTGTACATTTCTGTTGTCTTTTAATTTATGCAGGTACTGGTATTTAGGGTAAAGGACACTTACCCACCAGCATCTCCCCATATCATTACCCATAAAAAAAATCAGCCATCAATATTCTTTTAAACATAATCAATGTACGCTATGAAATTCTATTCTCACAAAAAAATAGTTATGACTCCATGGGCATGAGCCCAATTTTTGCTGGTATGACTGACTGTATCTTTTAGTGTGGAGATCTAGAGGCGAGTCATTGACAAGTAATCACCAAAATCTAAACATTCCGAGTTTCTCGGGTTTGGGTTGTTCACATAAATTGAGTGACAAACAATCTAAACAGCTGTTTCCTTGATAAGTTGCCCCCCCCCCCCCCCCCATTCCATTGTGTGGCAATGCTGATTGAGCAGGTCAGACAATGGGAGTTAATTTCACAACTCCTGGGTGACAATGATATAACTCGACACGAACAAGTTTTTACCACATATTTTCTTGGTGAAGTAATGTGAAGAAGTGACTCTGTCTGCAGATAAAACTCACTGTACAAGGCGATGACTGTATTTCCTGGAACTGTGTTCCACTTTAATTCATGATTTTGATTTTTTTATTCTTCGCGAGGAAAATGTGATTTTATAAACTGATAACCAAACAAATGTGAAACAAATAAACTGAACTGACCACTCAACATGTGACGCTGTGCGTCATACCCATCAGCAGTGATGTCACTAACGCATTTACTTGCAACCAATGGCAATAATACATTTGCTCTTACGAATACGAAAATAGTATGGGGCCCGTTCTGGTCACACTTATGTAGAAATAATAAAACTACTGCTGTAATTAATATTATGCATTCCTTGAATTACTTAAATGTCTTTTCATTAATTTTATGTACCGGTCTTAATTTTATGTAGTCTTTAATTAATTTTATGTATTCCTTGAATTAATTTCATGTATGCCCTGAATTAATTTTATTTATGTCCCGAATTATTTTTATGTATGTGCCGAATTACTTTTATGTATGTCCCGAATTATTTTTATGTATGTGCCGAATTATTTTTATTCATGTCGTGAATTAATTTTGTGTATGTCCTGAATTAATTTTGTGTATGTCACGAATTAAATTTGTGTATGTCCCGAATTGATTTTATGTATGTGCTGAATTACTTTTGTGTATGTGTCAAATTAATTTTGCCCCTACAATCCTTTGCGCAAGATATCTTATTCAAAATGGCGGGCCACAGCTCAGAGTGGTGCACGGTGCTCGGCAGGTATACTAGATATGTTTTTTTTCTATACAAATAGTGATGGGTATAGAAAAAACCATATCTAGTATACCCCTATGAGTATCTGTTTATTTGCTGGTTTATTTAATTATTCTATTTGTCCCTATACTTGTCGTTCGTTTGCTTGTTCATTTGTCATTTATTTGGTAGTTTATTTATTTATTTTTTTATTTATTTGTTTTGTTTTGTTTTGTTTTGTTTTGTTTGTCACACGGTTCCTGGGTCCCCTGTGATACAACATGGACCTGGACAAAGGCGCTTGGAAATTTCAAAACACCAATTGGAACACTTGCGTTCCCTCTTCTACCCATGGCAGAAAATTGCTGATATGCTTCAAGTGAGTGTTTCGACTATTCAGCGAAGACGAAAGGCGCCTTCGTCCAGGTCCAAGTTGTATCGATGTTACATGTTATTTGTATAATATGGGAAGGTAGTCCCGTTGGATTGGGCCCTTCTCTCGCTAAGTCATCCAAAAGCAAAGACAAAGTCCCGTGGCATCAAACATTCGAAACTTAACTTCATATAGATCGTCTGTCGATCCTAAATTCAGGGGAGACAGAAAAACTCGAACAACTGATTTTAAATTGAGCAAAAATTGGTAGAATCCTCCTTGATTTCTTTCTCGAATGACAACCCGCTGAGCATCACTGCGGGCCGCCATTTTGAATAAGAAATCTTGCGCAAAGGATTGTATTTGTAGGGGCAAAATTAATTCAGCACATACATAAAATTAAATCGGGACATACACAAAATTAATTCAGCACATACACAAAATTAATTCGGGACATAAATAAAAATAATTCGGCACATACATAAAAATAATTCGACACATACATAAAATTAATTCCAGGAATACATAAAATTAATTCCAGGAATACATAAAATTAATTCAAGACTACATAAAATTAATCAAAAACACATTAAAATAATTCAAGGAATACATAAAATCAATTGTAGACAACATAACAGTGCATACAATTAATCAAAACACATTTAAATAATTCAAGGAATACATAATATTAATTACAGCAGTAGTTTTATTATTTCTACATAATCATGATAATTGTGACCAGAACGGGCCCCCATAAAAATAGCGTTATCAGATAATAAGATGGTATGCATAAGTTGTAAAACTGACAGGTCAAGTCTCAACAAAGACATAGCTTTTATTTGACTGGTGTTGAAGATGTGTCAAGCAACAAACTGTAATTTTTAGTACAGAAATAGTGGAGAGATGGGCTGGGAGAGCGTAAGTAGAACATAACGTACATACTTACGTGTAAACGAAAAGAGAAATATAAAAAAGTACTTACGATGATATAGTAGAGAGCTAAAACCCGGGGACAAAATGACGATGCAGCTGGAGAATGGAGCTGGCTTTTATCTCGACCTCTGACCTCTGACTTCTAGGATGAATACAACATGTACAACGCAACGTACACGTAACCAGACTCTGCATGTGTACGCAACGCAACGCAAGGCCTGTTTACTCATGCAGTGTACTTCCATGGAGAAAATTAGTGCAGAGATACAGCGCGGTTGTAACACGATGCACACCATTTAGTGTAACCGTAATACAGTATATTCAATGTATAATCATTGAATGTGTTGGAATGTAAAAGGGTACGTTTAGAATTTGAACAAGTGGGATCACGGTTGTCTGTTTGTAACGCAAGTGGTGACTCGGTCGGTGTACTTCCACGGCCAAAAAAGGAGTGCAGAAATAAAACACGGGTAACACGATGTACACCATTTATTTTGTGCAAAAAACATGACGGTAATACAGTCTGATGTATAATGTAGATTCCTAAAATGTGTCTGAATGTAAAAGAGTAAGTTTTGAATCTCGCTACCTTCGCTACCCTTCGCTACGTAGCGGAGAGAAAAAATAAAACCAATTCAACCCCATATCTTGCACTAGATGCTCTACATAGTGCATGAACAGCATGATATTTTCAATACTTACCTTCTTGGCTGCATACTCTCTCAAAACCACCACCTTCCATGTTTACCATGTGATGTGGGACAGACACAATGATTACAGAAATAACGAACTTATAAGAACA
Organism: Glandiceps talaboti; assembly: GCF_964340395.1. NCBI lineage: Eukaryota > Metazoa > Hemichordata > Enteropneusta > Spengelidae > Glandiceps > Glandiceps talaboti. Next base: position 5,268,023 of record NC_135550.1, on the reverse strand, counting down.
TGGCGGAACCAGGTAAAAGTACAATAACAATGGTCCGACATTGAATGACAGCTAGTGCATGCAAGAGGGCGATGTCCATTGAGCGTAAAGAATGAACTTTGTAATGATGGACACTTTTAAAATGTCCGATTGATATATCAGATATACTATCAGATTCAAGCTATCTTTTGTGACATTAACCTTGACCCTCACATTCGGGGTTAAAAATATTAATCAACTCAATTCCTGCCTATCACAGACTATTGTGGTACTTACATATTGCCAATTTCTTTTAAATCATCTTTACAAGTTTAATATTGAAGAAAAGAGCTATACACATGCATTATCTCACTTTTCTTGAATGACAGCCATGTTTGTAGTTCAAAATCAATATTTACTGCATAACTCATAAACTGTAATACACAGACAATCCATCCAAGTTTCTACCCGATATTATCAGATGCAAGCTATCTTTTGAGACCTTGACCTTTTGACCTTGACCTTCGGGGTCAATTATCGAAATCCAAAATTCCTGCCTATCACAAACTCATTGTAGTATTTATATATTGTCAATTCTTTTAAATCAGGTTGTTTACAAGTAATATTGAAGAAATGAACTATACACAAGCATTATTTTGGTGCTCATATAACTTTTACTGAATGGCAGGCATATTTGTAGTAAACACTCACTATATTACTGCACATCCCAAAACGCAACAAACAACACGTCTTGAGATGTTTGTTCATTTAGCTTTTAGTTTTAATAACCATTTGCATAAATATTTATTTCCATTAATTAGGCTATATATGAAGAGTGCATATTCACAGTTCTATACAATTCAGTACATGCATTCATTATACCAAGGGAGCACATGCATCATAGAGGTTATTGAGTCATTGCATAATTAATGATTTTTAGTACTTAGGCTATATCATAAGAATGCACTATAAAAATTAAATATAATTTACTTCTGTATAAATAAATGATTTTCAGTAATTAGGCTTTACTTTATAACCAGATTTAAACTGAATGCCTCCCGTAGGGGCAAAACTGTAGATTTTTCATGACATAACGGCTTTGACTCATGTTTAGAATTCTGAGCCAATATTTAACTATTTTAACCAATCGTAATGCTCTTAAAGTTGGACGGCCTAACTCTCCACGTACTGCTACATGGATATACGATTTCTGTGATGAAAGTAAAATTACATAATCCAATGTAAACTCTATTGGCATGTGATCTGATTCAGTTCTACAACCAACTTTAAAATCGGACACGTCATTGAGAATATTGTGTGAAACTACAAGATAGTCTACTACACTTGCACCATTGTCTGAAATGCAAGAAAAATTACCCTCATAATCTGTAGCTTTGCGACCATTTACAATACGCATGGAAACAGATCTACACATATTCAATAGAATGCTCCCATAATCAGTTGTTTCTTTGACGCAATTACGACGAACACCTGCATCTGTGTCTACATTGTAATAATCTCCGACAGATACATACATACCAGTGTCATTGTTAACAAAATCGCATAAATCACCAGTACGATCATTGAAATCTCCTATTAACATAAACTTAGCATCACAATGCGCATCGGTCAAATTCACAATATCATTTTCAATCTCTGCAAACATATATACAATGGTATATACAATGTCCCATTGAAAATATGCTTGCAGTTTGGTAACTCTAGTTTTAACCACAATATGTAGTCTTTAGTGCATTCTAGCCTCTGAACAAACTTTTCATAAATACTTTTAACGAAAACTAAAATTCCACCTGATCCTCTGAGTGCGACGACTACCAGTAGAAAAACTGCAATAACCGTCAATGTAGAAATCTTGCCGTTCTGAAGTGAAAGTTTTAACCAGAGCTATGAAATCAAAGTTTGTAATAAAATCATTGAAACCGAAATCATTCCATTCACTTGATAACCCTCTAACATTCCACACTAAACAATTTAGAACTCTAGAAAAAGTTGGTTGAATAGTTCGTACGGTATCGGCAGTTTTGCGAGACTTAGAGCCTTGGCCCCACCCCTAGCTTCTCAAGTGAAGTAGTTCATCTTTCTCTAAATCATATATGAATACTTTGCCGTCAATAATCAACTTGTCATACGATAATGTACTTCTTTGATGATTTTCCTTTGCGTTAATAAAGTGTGGTTTCAATTTCTTACGTATGGCGCGTACTTTCTCAGTATAATTTTCGGATACCCCGACAGTAGAATCCAGGTCCGTATTATTTCTCTTGTAAGTTCTAGCCGTCTTCAGGACTATTTCTCTTTGTTTGCGTTAATAAAGTGTGGTTTAAATTTCTTATGTATGGCGCGTACTTTCTCAGTATAATTTTCGGATACCCCGACAGTAGAATCCAGGTCCGTATTATTTCTCTTGTAAGTTCTAGCCGTCTTCAGGACTATTTCTCTTTGTTTAAATCGGGAAAATTTGACTATTATCGAGCGAGGAGATGACTTAGTTTTTAATCTATGCGCTCTCTCGATCTTGATGTTATCCTCGATCTTTAGCTCATCTTTAATATAATCTCTAACTTTCTGTTCTGATTCCTCCCAAGTTTCGCGATCTTCCTCTGCAAATCCGTGAAAAATTAAATTCTCTCTTCTTGACTGTGCTTCCATGTGCTCAGCTCTATCGTCCACAACTTTTAGGCGCTTTTGCAACTCCTTGTTGTCTTTTTGTAAACGTTGATTTTCTTCCTTTAATGCATGTACTTCTTGGCACAAATTTTGTACTTTAGCACCAGATTCTTGAAACTGTTGTGTCATAGACTCTAACATTATTATTCAACTCTACAAATTTCCCAGTTAGTTCTTGTCTCAGAGTAGACAATTGGTCCAAAATTGCTTTAAATTCTGGAATTTGACTACCACCTGAACTACTCTCCGGAATCTCGACACCAACTTCATATAATTTGGATTGCCTTGTCACTGCTCGAGTAGTATTTGGTCCCGGGTTGGACTCTATATCTCCAGCGCACAAGAGTAACACGAACAACAACACCTTGAGTGATAGTGACACGTAGGCTTTTAAATAAAGCTTCAGCCCTGTGGGATTAATTCTTTTAATCTTAAAGCCAATTTTTAGGGTATTCACAGACACTTTGAGACAATAATTTCCAAGCGTTACAAGACAGCACTAACATGTAAAAAGCAACTACATATGGTTGAAATATTTTTGAAATAATGTTTCATAGCATCTTGACAGTACGAGGTGGAGGAAAGCGATTGAGACTGGGACATGTCCACCTCTTGTGTGTGTTGGGGGGGGGGGGGGATTCTGCCCTGTTGCCCTGTAGGATTTTTACTCTTACAGCCAATTTTTAGACTATTCACAGACACTTTTGGACAATAATTTCCAAGCTTTACAAAACAGCACCAACATGTAAAAAGCAAATACACATGGTTGAAAAGATTTTGAACTAAAGTTTTGATAGCATCTTGACAGTAAGAGGTACGGGAAGAGCTGGATACTGGGATATGTCCACCTCTTATGGGGGTCCTACGTCTCTCCCTAGAAGCTTTGGAGGATTTTACTCTTAAAGCCAATTTTCGTGAATCTTATTGTTGGTTTAATGCATGAATGACCTCTGGGTTGAGTGAGTCCTAGGGGATTTCCCCTGGCAGATCTGCAGTTTTTTGTTTCTATTTAGGGAATTTTTAGGTTATTCATAGCCTCTGAGGTAATATATCCAAGCTTCGAAAAGCTAAAGTAAATATAGGTTTTTAAATGTGTTTCTCATGTCACATAAAAGTGAGCCCTTAACATTGGTACAGGGGCATTAATATTGCATGTCTAGTATAATCCACTTGGTAACAGGACAACTGCACCCCAGACAATTGCCCCCCTGACAATTGCCCCCGGACAATTGCCCCCGAAGGACAACTGCCCCCTGGACAATTGCCCCCAAAGGACAACTGCCCCCCCCCCCCCGGATAATTGCCCCCTGACAACTGCCCCCGAAGGACAACTGCCCCCGAAGGACAACTGCCCCCGAAGGAAAAAAAAAACTAGTATTACAGATGTACGGGTTTGTCATTCATTAAAAAGTCACCGTCGGCAACTTACCGACGCAATTTGCGTACATTATACTCACTAAACACAAACCCGAAGTCATTTTTTTACTGGAAAAGATTTATTTATTATCAGTTCAATATAAAATATACAGGTAACAAGATAGAAAACGAGTCAAAAGTAGAAAAAATATTGAGACTCAGAATGTACATTCTCGTAAAACTTTGGTGATAGTAAATGGTGACTCGGCTCGGTTTATCATGATCAGCCAGTGTTTAAAACTGTAAATTGTGGGCTATTCCCCGAAGAAAATCTAGCACATGACGATTTTCAAAATCTTGCACTATTGCATGGATTCTGGCTGCAGAATCTTGATACTGTCGACGTTGTGCTTGCGCTGATTCACCGGCAATCATTTGTTTGTATGTTAGAGAACATAGGAGGTCATACCTAGTGAACTTGGATCTGGATGATTTGTAGTGTTGATACATGTAGTGTACAAAATTGAAATTATATTCGTCCCTTCTGACAAGTTCATACTGAAGAGACTAGAAAAATTTTGATTAAGTTCTTTTTATAAACTATCTATGAAGATTACCGTTACGAAACCTTCAAGTTCACTTTTGCCCCTAAGTGTAAGATATGTGAAGCACTGATTGGGAAACAGCCAAACATTTACCTGGCATGTTCTGTAACTGGTGTGGTAGCTAGGTAGTACATGTACATCTATAATCTTATGTATAGTTATGTTTGAACTCTTACATGAAGTAATATTAAAAGATTTCTGAAAGAAACAGAGAAAAGAACAAATATATATAGGTACCACAGGCCAAAGAAAAATGTTTGTCATGATTTGACAAATGTCCTGGTTTGAGATGTACTGCAGGTTGAACAGTACACTCGAACTTGTACATCATATCCCTGCCAAGAATGTTTTTCCTAGCAGCAATGGTACGTCTTTTTTCCATCACCCACTTATATCCGGATTTTTTTCGAGCAACTCCATTTGGCATCTCCCCCCAGGATATCAAATGGTTCAACTCTCATGTGTGCTGAACACACTAATACATCAGAAGAGTGCGAGTACGTGTGGGTGATGACATTGCCAGGTGGGTGTTTGTACGTCGATCTGTTGAACTGTGGGATGCATTCCGTAAAAAAGTCGCCATATTCGTGACCACTTCCGACGGTCGTGTACTTTTACTGACAGTTTTTGAAGTCACTGAGAATGGTAACTGTCGTCGGGTGACACAACGGTAAATACAAATGTAACATTACTGTTAGTCAATAGCCCTGTCCCAATATGAATCGATTTCAAATCGAATCAATTTGAATCGATTCAGTTAAACCGGTTCGAATTCAGTTTATGTCCCAACATGAAATGTTAGATGTTGGTACACTGATAGCCCTCTACAAATACAGCAGTAATAAACTGAAATGTACATGTTTACTTTGTCAACGATTGTGGAACAAAGATAGACAATAATGAAATCACCATTTACCAAGATTAATCATTTATCCACAAAGTACTAAAAGAAAAGAATTGGACCATGGAAAACCCGACTTGCTTTTGAGTAGTCCAGTCTGTTTTTGGAACACCGGGTTTTTTGATGAATAAAGTAGAAATCCGTTTCTCTTCCGTACAACTGTAAATGTAGAAAATGAAAAAAATATAACTTCAGTTATAGGTTACGATTTGTCTACGAGAAATTACGCCAAAACAACAACAATTGACTACGAGAAATTACTCTAAATGGTTGGTGAAATATTTAACTGGGTGAACTATTGAACCAGACTAAAAATTAAGCTAACTATAATAAAGCCGAAGAAATGTGATAGACACAATTATGACATACGTACGACACATAATTACATTAATTGACATGAAAGTACATTAAAAGGGAAAAATCACGATTTCAACTACTTTCTGTACTGTTTATGGATAATATCCACTACTCATAACATGTGCAATGTCTCATTATGTGTATTTTAAAAATTTTCAGTGAATATCTTGTGGTTGTCTGATCGAAACATGATACTCCAGTTACAACTGGTACAGTTTTAACATGGCGAGAGATTTAATACAGAGTAGCGCTTTCGCTCATAAACGTGCAAATACACTACCCAGTACCTACAGATATGACCATTAATAAACAGATACAATGTCTTTTTATAATTATAAGTAATGACCAGTTTTTAGTGAGTCCATCTTTGGTGAAAAAATTTAGGGAGAATAGTTTGAAAATTGTAATAAAGTAATAAGTTGTTTTAGGACAGTGCAAATGCTACCCATGAAAACCATTAACATGTTTGTGAGGTACAGTTTGAGTAAATGGTGTATCATTCTACTTGGAAAACTATTGATATATCTGTGATATCAGATGGTTGTTGGACAATTATATCAAGTCAACTAATAACAAGGTTCACAGTAAACGTTTTGCTGTGAGATTGCTTACTACTTTCACAGACTGTACTTGACTCATCGACACCAACGAAAACTGGAAATTTTCATCTCTATTTTTGGCAGGAATACGTGTTCCAGAAAGGATATCTTTGTACGATGATAAAGATCGACTGACAGTAGGGTAGGACACTGGTATTTCATGGAAATCATCAAACGCTAGATAATAAGGGATAAACAAGTCATTGTTACTTACATGGTAAGACGTCCACTTTTCTGCACAATTATATTGTGTTGGACTGATGCAATTCAGAATTGTACATTATCACACTCTCCTATCCTAAAATATCGCCTTCTCCTGTCCCAAGATATCACAATATACCATCTTCTCCCACTATCCCAAGGTATCACCTTCTCCCATCCCACATATCACCTTCTTCATAGAGATCTCCTCTCCTATCCCAAGATATCACGTTCACCAATCCCAATATACCATCTTCTCCCATCCCAACATACAAAAAATCATCTCCTATTATTATCGTCCGACAGAAAAACGCCTAAATTCATTCAAGTTATGAACTAACCTCACAAAAAAAGAATGGATTGGATTAACAAAAGAATAAACCATAATATAAACATAAATTTCGTAGTTTAACTAACCTTCGTTCTCATCTCTTGTGAAAAGGTACCCGCCTTCTGTGAGCCAAGTGAGAGCGTTAGTAACAAACATCCTAGCTTCATTATCATCCAGGTATTGCATCAAGAAATTACAGAACATCAAATCAAAACTGTAACAAACCGGCGAAACTAAACGATGAAACTTATGTTCATAAAATATATATTTTGAATAACAGCTGGTGTTTTAAGGTGCCTCATTTACCATATTACTTTGCAATGTAACTGACTACACCTACTACTGCTACGAGTTTCAGAGCTAAGACTGTCAGAATTTACGGCAGGGGGCCCTGGGGAGAAATTATTTTGATCAAAAAGAAATTCGCGTCCCCCTCTCGCGTTCTCAAACAAATACCGCCAATGGCGTTGTAGCACAACTCTACAGTTTTTAAAAATGTTTATCCATATGCTAGTCCATGTTAACAATAGGTGTTCATCTGCTGAATGACTATCCAGTTGCCTATCCAAACATATTGCTATCTTTGCAATATACGCGATCATTGGGTTGTTGCTATGGGCGTGGTCATGTTGCTAGATATATTTGCATGCATTTTTAAATGTTTTTGTTCACTTGTGTATGAATTCCTGATATTATCTTTGCAAAATTCGTGATCTTTTGGCTGTTGCTATGGGTGTGGTCTTGTTGCTAGGCACATTTGCATACATTTATTGAATGTTTATTCATTTGTCTTTCTATTCCTGTTACCTTTGCAATATACATGATTACTTGGCTGTTGCTATGGGTGTGGTCTTGTTGCTAGGCAAATGTACATACATTTTTTGAATGTTTGTTCAATTGTCTATTAATCCATTGTTATCTTTGTGAAATACACGACCGTTAGGCTGTTGCTATGAGCGTGGTCATGGTTGCTAGATATATTTGCATGCATTTTTAAATGTTTTTGTTCACTTGTGTATGAATTCCTGATATTATCTTTGCAAAATTCGTGATCTTTTGGCTGTTGCTATGGGTGTGGTCTTGTTGCTAGGCACATTTGCATACATTTATTGAATGTTTATTCATTTGTCTTTCTATTCCTGTTAGTTAGAGTTGTTCTTGGGGGCAACGAATCATATGACATACATGTTCCATCTGGCGTGCCCCAAGGGTCACTTCTTGGCCCTCTTTTGTTTATTATGTATATCAATGACCTACCAACAGTCATCAAACATTCAACAATGTATTTATATGCAGATGACTCAAAATTTTGTAGGTCAATACAGTCTGATTACGATTGTAGACTTCTTCAATCTGATGCTAGTCTCGTTGCTAAATGGTGTAGATCATGGAAGCTCAATCTTAACATCGATAAATGTAATATTATAACTTTTTCAAGGAAAACTAAGTCTAGGGTGATTGATTATACATATAAACTTGATAAACAGCCAATCAAGAGAGTACAAGTAGTCAAAGATTTAGGAGTATACCTAACTCATAACCTTAGTTTTTCTCAGCATATTAATCATATTATTAAAAGGTCATTTCAAATGCTTGGATTTATAAGGCGTATTTGCTCGAATTTCGACAACGTGCAAACCTTGAGAACTTTGTATATGTCATATGTCAGAAGCAATTTAGAATACTGCTCAGTAGTCTGGTCCCCTCATCAGAACAACCACAGTCAGAAAATTGAAAGGGTCCAAAAGAAATTCATTAAATATATGTGCTTTAAGCAGGGTTATGTGTATGAGTCAGATCGATACTCAGAATTATGCGGCGTTTTTAATTTGCCTCCATTATCTCTTAGACGTAAATTTCTTGACCTGTGTTTTGTCTATAAATGTGTGAATTCTAGATTTATTTGCCCAGATATTCTTGATAAGTTTAATTTTTATGTTCCTCCAATGTGTTTTAGATTTAGGGAAATTTTTAGGCTTCCCAACCACCGTATGGATCTGTCCAAACATGCATTTGTATCGCGCTCTATGAGGCTTTTAAATAGTCTGTATCCTTATGGCATTGACCTTTTTACGTCGTTTGCTGATTTTAAAAATGAATTGAATTGAAAGAGTTAATATATACAGACGGGTAATTTTACTTAATTTTGTATTTCTTTATGTTTATTGTATTTTCCTCATTGTGTAAAGGGAATGTGTAATTGTTATTGTGTTGTATGGTACACGTTTTGTTCAATCATTTATTGTATTTTATCAAGGTCGTCCTGTTATTGGGCTAAGCCTGTTGGATGATGAATGAATAAAATAAAAAAATAAAAAATCTTTGCAATATACGTGATTATTTGGCTGTTGCTATGGGTGTGGTCTTGTTGCTAGGCAAATGTACATACGTTTTTTTGAATGTTTGTTCAATTGTCTATTGATCCATTGTTATCTTTGTGAAATACACGACCGTTTGACTCATGCTATGGGCGTGGTCATGGTTGCTAGGGCCAATTGTGTCAAAATATTTTGAAGAAAATCTGCAGAATAACACTTCTAGAAACATCTCACCAGGTTTGAGTCTCAATGACCAAGTACTTTTTGAGATATAAATGTTTGACAAAAATTCACATGTTTACACCTACTTTGCATATTACTTATGAGATCATTATATGCTTAATATTTCTTCATTTATACACCCACAGATGCATCCCTGTTAAATTTCAGCCCAATCTGCTGAGTAGTTTTGGAATTATAGGTTTTTGACCCAAAAGACACATTTTTAGCCCTAATTTGCATATTACTAAGGGAATCATCATGTCATGAACAAATCTTAATTTACTCACATCAAAGAATGTTCCCATCAAATTTCATGCCAATCTGCCCAATGGTTTTGGAGTTTAAGTCTTTTGACCAAATATCACATTCTTTGACCCAAAACCCACATCTTTGATGCAATCATTTTCATTTGAACAATTTTCCAACTAGACACCAAATATCAAAGCAATCGGTCAAGCAGTTTTTGACTTTCAGTTGTTCACACACACACACACACACACACACACACACACACACACACACACACACACACACACACACACACACATATATATATATATATATATATATATATATATATATATATTATATATATATATATATATATATATATATATATATATATATATATATATATATATATATATATATATATATATATATATATATATATATTATCATGAACCATACAGTTCTAACCCAAATATTTCGAAGAGACTGAGCTCCTATTCGTCGCTGGGTAATGTATTGCTCACATTGCGAAAAAATAGTCTATGTAGGAGAAACCGGAGATACACTATACACAAGAATGCAGAATCACCTATCACAAATCAGGAAAAACAATAAATATGAACCAGTACCAATTCACTTCAATGGACCATCCCACTTAATCAAACACTTCAGAATCATAGCAATTGAAAAACTCTACACACCAGATAAAAGCTACCTTCAACTACGTGAATCATTATGGATAGAAAAAAACTAGACACACTCACCAATGGCATCAATAGAAAACAGTAACATAGCAACCAGTAGTCACCAGTACTCCACAGCTGGCTGAGTGTAATATTCATACCATTCCAAGACATGAACACTATTTTGCATGACAATAACCACTGTCTTCAGTATTTAAAGTGTAACACAACTTGACTTCTTTGACAGAACTGGAGACCCACCGATGAAGAGGAGCTAGCTCAGTCTCTTCGAAATATTTGGGTTAGAACTGTATGGTTCATGATAATATTTATAAATGTATATAGAAACTCAGTGTTAAGTTTTATATATATATATATATATATATATATATATATATATATATATATATATATATATATATATATATATATATATATATATAATATATATATATATATATATATATATATTAGTGGAATTGCCCCAAAACCCACACAGTAACCAGACTAAACTTTGATGACTACTGTCGGCTCTGTAGTTTTCCCTGACGCATTAACAGTAGAGCAGCTAACACTGTGAGTGTGAACTACCGCCTCGAGACAACCTTGCCCCTCACAAAACCCAAGGTCTTGAGCTGAGATCTACAAGAAATATGGACAATCCTGATAAACGATTTTCAAAAAATCTTTTAACCAAATGATGGAACATACCATGAAGCTTCATAATGAGCAAAAAACGAACGAACCTGCATCTCATCCTTATTATTATTAGTATTATTAGTATTATTATTATTATTATTATTATTATTACAAGTGAAGGGGTTTAAAAAGTATATAATAATAAAGCATTGTGTGAGAAACAATTTAGAGGAATGGTGCCTTTTGGTCCTATTGTCAATAAAATGCATCCGTTTGAGCATATATTAGCTTAGTCTGTAAGGTACGCCGTGACGGGGCGCCCTCAACCATCGGCCAACCCCTAACTGTGTGAGAGGAGGCCGCCCCCCCCCCCCGATATTTGTCTGAACAGCTCGCATCACGACCGAGCAAGGTACAGACAAATACATTGTTCTGTAATGATTTATAAAGTTGCTGATGACATTCCCTGAAAACAATATTTGCAATGCGTCTCACAATATTTGTAATATTATTCCGAAACCACTGCTGTTTTCAAATCATCGTAGACTTTCACAACATACTGTTACAAATATTCCATGAAGTGTTTAGTAGTAGTATTTCTACTACATTGTATGCAGCAGTACATTGACAGGTACAAAATTTTGATAATACAGTGTTGCAAAGTTTACTGAAAAGATAATCGATTTTTCCGACACCCTGCAGGCGCTCTGAGCTGTGCGAGTGTTATAAAATTTGAGCCAGGTTTTTGAGCTATTGCCGTGCTTATTATATTGTGGAGTCAAATGATGTATCCATTCGTGGCAAAATTTGGCCTCAGATTTCTGTTTGCTATGAAGACAGGTGTACTTGATATTTAAGGACCATTTACTAAAATAAAAGTTACCAACGTTAGATTTGTTTACGAATTACGTCACTGTACCCATCAATGTCGCTCATCAGATTTCACACTAAATGCTTCCCATCAGAAAATTTAACTGAAAGTAAGGGAATTTATGATCGTAACATATTCAGTCATAAAATAATCAGGTTTCTGGCAATTTCCATGACTTGTTTAGAAAGATTGCAGTTCAATAATATTTGGAAGCAACAGCATAAAGTTAGTGCTAAATATTACGTGATCACAATCAATCGCAGTCAACCAGATGCACATATGTGGTATGTTTGTGCCTCCTGTATGGTGTACGGACGGATTAGCCTGTCTGTCAGTGTCACACTTGCTTCTTATCGTCAAGATGTTGTAAGAATTTGAAAATAGTCTGTGTCTGATCAACAGAATTTCTCTTCCACTAAAGTTTAGACAACATTTAGTTGTACTCACTCATGCAAACGTTGTTGATCATGCTTGAGATGTCACACTGACCTCGTTTCCTTCGACGTCCTTATGAAAATAGGTCAAGGGTTAAATTCACCTAGAACACTTTCGCTCGTGATTGCCGCGCAATCGTCAAATATTTTCTAGATATCTTATTTTACACTTTGGGCTTTTTAGTTTTGTCTGATAACCAGCCACCTTGAAAACTATGCACTCACGTTATTTGATTTTCTCTTGATTGCGTTCATTACCATCCACAGAGTGACACGAAGCATTTTCGTTGTCTTTCAAAAAACTTCCCGTCCCGTGCGTGTACTGAAGACTCACTGTACATGTGGCATGGTGTATCGTCTATGACTATTTTTGTCTTGTAAAATAAAATTTGAACATGCTGAAGAGAACTATGGCTAGGAATGTCTTATTTTTGTTTTATCTATTTATCATTTTGTTTTGACGTATTGACTGTACTGTGTTATGACCATATATGTTATATGAACCTGTGTTTGCCATGATCCAGGTAGACACAACAATATGGCAACACTGAATTGCAACATCAGTACAGCGTTGTGTCTTTTTATGTTGATTTCGACAATGATACATGTTATAATTATGTATCAAAATAAAAGCAATCAACTCTCGGTAGTCTGCTATCATCATGAAGCTGACTTGCCTTTATATCAGTTCAAACACAATTTTCGATTTCACTTTGATCATGAGCCACAAGCGGGGAACTACTTAATTGGTCAGGGAACCAGTTACATTTACTGCTGGCCTTCAAAACGTTCGTTGAATCGGTAAAGTTTATTGTGATGACCATTGGCAAGTATAGTGTGTATATTTTTTAGAGTGTTGTGTTTCTTGGTTCATTGTGCACGATTGAAATAGAAACAGGTGAAATGCACATAAAATCGTAATTGCTAATTCGGGTTGGAAACGTGGTAAAGGCAAGGTACTAACCAGTCTAACGCAACGTACTCCTACTAATGCACGAGTCAATGTATGAATGCCCGAGGGACCCCACCTCGGGCGATTCGAGACAAATGTGGGGGATTAGACCGTGTTTGCCATGAAACAATGCCCGAGGGGGTGGGGCAATTGCCTCATATTCACCCCCTAGACATTTTCACGGACGTAAAAGAGTGGTTGTGTGTCAGTCAGAATTTGTGAATGCCCCACCCATTAGGGTGGGAGAAATGTTGGGAGTATTACTTCTTTTAGGTGGTGATTTTCCAGAATGTCTTGCCCCAGGGAGTGGGGAATTTGACAAATTTTATAAGACTAATTTCCAAATCCCCCACTATGCCCCGAGGTGGGGGGGGGGGGGGTGGGGTGACATTGACTCCTGCATAAGGCACATGTTGAAGCCTGTATTACATGTAAACAGACGTGTCGTGTAGTTCTCAACTTGTCATATACTATACTATACTTGCTATACTGTAATGTACGATGAAGCAAACTGAATCTTTACAACAACAACAACAACAACAACAACAACAACAGCAACAATAACGACGTTACAAAGAGATACAGAACAACAGGTTTTAGGTCAAATACATGTATCGGCCATGGATATACATGTATGTTATGCAATTCCCTAGAAAGTATACGTAAATAACCGTTCCCCCACATCATCTCAGTTTCACGTTTGCTGGCGATATAGACATCATTAAAGTTCAGTGGATTCAGTGTACTTTATTAGGCAACCGTTTATCAAAGGTAACCAGTACTTATTATTCATAGAAATACTCCTCAAATTGATGTCATAAATATCCCACACCTCAACAGACACTCCGAAAAAACACTGCATATTAACATTCGCCTATGAAATGTCGGAAAAAATATATGCAATGTCCCTTGTTGTTTTAACTCATCCATAATTTTAGCAACTAAGTTTAATGTAAATTAATGATGATTATTCCTCATCGTCGGCAAAGTCATGTAAACAATACATTTGTAAGCTGGTGAGTTTGTTTCTATCGTTGTCTATCTCACTTTGTATGTGATGTGTGTACCGCGGTACCGCATATGCAAACATACGACAATGTAACGCACTTTGCTACATTGTATTCAATTCTAGTGACGTCATTCACCTCGCGCGCACACAGTAGTATTAGTAACGGACGCCATTTCTCACACTCGACACTTCGCAAGCCTTTATGATCGAGAATTTCTGGATAATTTATAAGTATTCCTGTAACAATGAATGCTACCGCGATGTCACCTGTCCCCGATGACATGAATGATATCGGTGTCTGTTATCGTCTGAATTTGGGACCCAGAAATACGTACATACGCATGTACACACATCGAGTTTCACAATACTAAACTACAGTGTCAGCTGGAGCAGCAGACGATCTTTGAAACTGTCGGATTTTGAATTTCTATCCATAAACAAACGATATACAGTATGGAGTCGCGTATGTCAACTTGTGCTCAAATGTATGTGTACACATTTGGAGATTTTGTGATGAAAGACTGAACCAAGTTGACAAGTGTAGTTCGAATTCTCAAGGACTGCTGGTATTTAGGTATTTAGTAAATTTACAATTTATTCTGGTGATTTTTAGAGTTTTACTTTTAGAATTGCATAGGTTTGATACAGATAATTTCAAAAATCATGAAACCTTGTTACAACAGATATCACCAACCCATACATTCCAACAGCAATGATGTTTTTTTCCTAAATTTGAAATGTTTAAAGTGTTTTATGTCTAATTTGTCAAAAATTCACGTTATATGGTTATTTTGGTTACCATGGCAACCGATGTTATTAAATGACCACTTTTTTGAACTCAGCATGACAAAGTACCCTTGGTAGTAGGGTCAATGTGCAAATAAGAAGATATTTATCAGATTTAGAATGTTGTTTGTGAGATGTATGTGTATATAATGAAAACATAATTTTCACGTCTACCATACGTTTCCATGGAAACAGCTATCCAATTTTATACAATTTATGTTACATCAGGTAGCACTAACTCATACATGTCTAATACAAGGGCATTTTTTCACTGTATTATCTTTTTTTTCAATGTTTTATGTCAAGTTTTGGAAAAAAATGGTTAACATATTATGGTGGTTTTGGTTACCATGGCAACAGATGTTCATAAAATGACCCCCTGTTTTGAACTCAGCATACAAAACTACCCCAGGTAGGGTGGTTAGTATTGAAATAAACTTGATTATTATAAAAATTATTATTACTATATACTTATTATTTAATTATTATTATTATTATTATTAGACTTTATTTAATCTCGATAGACTGTTGAGCCATTGGCTCTTCTCACACAGTGTCGAGAAAAACATTAAAATATATACAATATATACATTAAATACTGCACACATCAAATGAAGGAAAAAACAAGCAAAAATATAATAGGTATAAAAACAAAAATAGACGAACATCATCAATACACGACTGAAATTATGAATCACTTGCAATTGAAAAATGATATTTACATTTGCTTTTAAAAGCCTGCAGTGAAGGACATGATTTTAAGTCAAGTGGTAAACTGTTCCATATTTTTACACCACTGTAGGTAAAACTTTCCTTAAATATTAGATTTTACACCTTTTTATGAAAATAATGACAATCTAATGTGTTCTTTAATCCATTCTAGTCACGATTAAGCTGGTCTTCAGTCTTTGGAAAACCGGGTTTTCTGATTAAGAAAGTAAAAATCGGTTTCTTTGCCACGCACCTACAAATATAAAAAGAGTCACGTTACTTCGGTTCGGATTTTTCATTAAAAATGAAACCATTGTAAAAGTAACACATTTACCAGTGTTCTGCGTCTTACATTATTGCTCCTTATAATGAACGTGTCAGGTAAATTTGGAATGTAGAATTATTTATTGTACTATGTAAATGTTATACCTATCATATTATGGTATTCATTTATTGTACTATTACCACTATTTTTCACCTCTAATGATTACTCTTTCAGTAGACATGGCTATTTATTAGATGTAAACTGAATACTGATGAATCCTAAGAACGGTTTTGGATATTTAGTTTGGTGTTGGCAACCAAGGACGTTGTGTGAAGTGAAATCGAAATTACTCCAAAGGTTTTGAAAATACCATTATTTCGTGGAGTTGCGTTCCCCCTTTAAACGCAAATCACCTGCGTTCACTTGGGCGGGGGGGGGGGGGGGGGGGGGGCTTTTCATAAATATCATGTCAATTTCTGCCAGAAATAAAACTTTGTTTGAGCGTACCTAGTTAATTTCTTGGTGTTCGCAGCGAGGGACCCTGAGATGTGTAGTGCGACGTAAAGGATTAGACAGAAGTGGAAGTTTAAATGGCAAAATTCTAAATTTGTTGGATTGCGTTTGAACTAAAAATAAAGATCACTCTAGTCATCAACAATTCATAGGTTGAAATAGTGCAGTATTTTGAGTTTCTCGGTGTTTACATCTCAGGCGATCTGAAACGGGAAATCAATACTGATCATATTGTGAAGAAAGCACAGAAAAGACTGTTTTTCTTAAGACGATTGAGAAGCTTCCGTGTCAGCCAGGGACTGTTGATCAAGTTCTACCGAGCGGTGATTGAGAGCGTCCTGACACTGTCAATCATCGTTTGGTGGGGCAATGCTACAGTTGATGACCGGAAACCCCTCAATCGAATCGTTAGCACTGCCAGTAGCATCATTGGGTGCCAACTACCTTTTCTTAATGAGTTGTACAACGCTCAAGTAAAGAAAAGAGCTCAGTCAATTGTAAAAGACGATTTCCACCCAGCACGTAATTTATTCCAACTTATTCGCTCAGGCGAGCGGTACTGTTCGATCAAATCAGGTTCTAATCGCACATTGTTTAGCTTTTATCCAACTGCAGTCTGCACTGTTAATAAATCAATTTAAGTTCTCTGTTAACGCATCAATCTCGTGTTAGGAGTGCTCTACAGAATATTGTTTTTGTAATTTTTTCATTACACGCAAAATCAATACACATTTCATTACATATGTATCAGTATATATATGACAATAAAATACATATCATATCACATATCATATCATATTATATTTGTTATATTAATCAATCAATCTTTGGGAATATTTATGCTACAAATAATGCAATGTTCGTTCGTTCGTTCGTTCGTTCGTTTGCAAAGAATATGAAATGTTCTCTTTCAGTTAACCTCCATAGAATGTTGTATGGTCGATCTGGCTAGAGTTCTCACCCACCAACACGCTTGTCAGGTTGGCCATCCTACCTACCGCAGAGGGTAACTTTCTGTATACCTGTTCAAGTTGCTATTGTATTACTTTAAATAGCAAAGTTTGCAGGAAACGATAGATCGTATGTTATATTGTGGCTTACCATTTTTACAGATTGTACTTGAGCCATCGTTATCAATGACAACTTAAAATTTTCATCCGGATTTTCTGCAGGAATACGCCCTTCAGCAAAGATGTCCTTGTACGATGATAAGGGTCGACAAGGAGGTTGGGATACTTCTAATTTCAGTGTCATTGTAGTATCTATGAATGAAATCAAAATTCAGGTATTTAAATTATCTTTTCACATAAAAGGAACTTTTGTCTGTTGAAAACTGCTCCAGCCCCCCCCCCCCTTTTAGTAACATTTATTGATATTGATGAGTATTCTACATGTTAAACTTTACAGTGACAGTGTGTTATTCATGCTTGCTTCAAAGTTACATTTTAGAACTAATTATTTGAGTTAGGAGTATACCATTTGAAATGGGGAAACTGGTAGATTTTCGAGGGGAAAACATTACTGTAGGCCAAAGTGGAAATAAATTGTTGCGCAACTAAAGACAGAAAAATATAGTTCCAGAATATGAAATAAAAATATTGTGTGATATACGTGTACATTTATCTGTGGGCACGCCAGTGGCACCTAAACTCCTAACGATTTCCGTTCTAGTAAGCAAAAATAAATTTGCTGTCTAGTGCTGCTGAAAAACAAGCAAAGTGAGTTTGGGTCCAAATCGTCCAGCACCTCCCCCCCCCCCCCTCCCCGCCCCCAAAGGAGTACATGATACTCTACGCACGCCATCATTATTCAAGACCTGGGTTCAGAGGAATCAATAAAGAACCATCAAAAGTTTGAGTACCCCCCTGCCCATTCTGCCTCACGCACAAATTTCAAACCTTCACGAATACAAAGCAACAAAGTATTGACTGATGAAGTCTGACCGTCAGTCATATCTCGTGTGAAGAGGTAGCCGTCTTCTTTGAGCCACGTAAGGGCCCTAGCAACAAACTGCTTAGTTTCATCATCATCCAAATACTGAAGTAGGTAGTTACAGAAAATCAAATCAACACTGTAATAAAATATACCGAAAGAACTTTTGTGACCAACTCATAATGAAATATCTCCTTTGAGTCAAATAATAATACGTGGTAATTTAGAGACAATGTTTATAAATGTTATTATTAAACATCGGTAACAACAGCCTGGGCAGTAGACCCGACAAGTGCTCTCTTAGCCTAACTGCTAGACCTCAGGGCTTTCTTACAAACAACTAAATGTAGATTTTCACCGAAGGTGCAATTGCGGCTTTGCTGTACGCTCCGACACATACCGGAGGTCTTATGTCAGTATATATCCGAGGACTCTGGAGTCCTCGGAGTACATATTTCCAGAGCTAAGGCATTGTATGACTGCATATGGCATCCATAAAAATTCCTAAAAAAACTTGAATTACTGCGTCCGTGGACTGAGTTAGGAGAATTCAACGCCCCTGGACTACTGAATGGATCCATCCTACTATGAAAGCAATAATGTCAAAGGCCTGACAGCAAGTCAAACCATTCCAGTCTTCAGCATATATTGTATTAGACAACATTAGAGATAATGATGCTAGAATGTTATATTACCTGTTTGGTTGGAGTTTCACATTTACCACATCACTCGTGATAAAGTCAATATTTCCCAGGTGACCATTCTGTTCCTTGTTCTCTTGAGTGTACGATTCTACAAGTTCAACAGCTATCACGTGTTTGGCTTTTTTTGCCAAAAGACTGGTATATCGTCTGGAAATATCAAATGTACAGTATTATAATCTAGAATACAAGACAGATAAAGTTGGGATGTTTACATGCTATATATATACTAATCATCTTTATTGAACATAAAAGTCAAAACCAAATCTTTGCATGTATGCCTCCAGTTCCCTGTGGTCTCATATCTAAACCAGACGTAAACTGAATCCAAAACCAGATGTAAACCAGATTTAAACTGAATGCATAACAATAAGGGCAAAAGCATAGATTTTTGTTCCTACACACATTGTTGGAATGCAAACTTTTGAGGTATAGGTATTTATACATGATGTACTCCTTAATTGGAAAATTAATTAAATTATATGAAGTTTTGAAGCTTACATACTTAAGATATTGCCTAATTATCGAAACATCATTAATTCCATATAAATCATTAAGATTATAAGTGACATAAACAAGTTTAAAAGGGCAGATGGACATCTTTACCATCCATGCCATGCACGTACTAAATTATGTGAAACTTAAAGTTGGAATTCTAAAAATATTGCCTAATTATCAGAAATGATTATTTATGCAAATTACACATAAAAATTAAAAACAACTGCCATATGCGCTTTGTTAAGGTTAACATATGTACCAAATTATATTGAATTTGAAATATGCATTTGAAGTATGCATTCTGTAATTACTGAAAACCATAAATTATGCAAATGACTAATTAATGTTCATTGGATGTTTACCGAAATCTAATCAGTTCTTGTCATTACCATATGGAAGATGTGTAGCAAATTTCATTAAGATCGCTCTGCAACAGTTTTTATATCATAGCTGAAAGATAGATAGATAGATAGACTGACAGACAGACAGACAGACAGACAGACAGTATAACATAACCTCCTCTCATCAGAATATATAGTCATGATATTCACCCTATACCAGCTGCCAGGTCACATACAACCTTTCCTTCAAATGCTGGGAGCACTGACATAAATTCTTCAATTTCACACCTACTGAGTTCTTCTGACCAGGTTTTTGTACTGGACCATAATACACTTCTGACATCGGATGGTTGGAATTGTTGGGAACGCAATTCCCAGTAATCTTTACGATGTTTAGACATCTCCTTTTCCAGTTCTATTTAAAAAGGTTGTATACAGTAGTTATGTTAGATCAGGACATAATTGCAACAGAAATTATTTACTCAGCATTTTATGCTGAACAACATTTCAAAAGTCTGGAAAAATCTAAGTAGTGGAACATGGTGAAAATGACGGAAATACCATATTCAAATGCAGTTTTCGAAAACAAACCTGGCAAGTAACATGTCTATGGATAGGTATAAGTTTGAAAAAGCATACTAGGACCATCATTTGATGATTCGACATCTGCTATGTCATTTACATATGCTTAATATTTCAGCTGTGGTTTTAATTAGCTAAATTTACATGAATAACATTTAGTGTATACGTATACACCATTTCAAAAACACTAAGGCATGTTACACGTCTATCAGTATAGGATTGAAATGGAAACTTCCTTTATATCTTATACCATCATCAACAAACTCATATTAAGTGATATATGTGTGTTTACTCATCAGCATAATATGCATATTATATAAAATTACAATCAGCATATTAACTGATAACATTTTATTTTTATAATACAAATATATGCAGGTTATATTTCATTCGATTTGCAGTACAATGGGAATACATTGAGCACGTTTGTCATCATCAAATCCCTTTCATGTAAAATGTATCAAAGTGTCTTAATAGTAATTAGCATAATTAGCATATACAAGGTATATGTATCAAAGTGTCTTAATAGTAATTAGCATAATTAGCATATACAAGGTATATCACTCTCCCATGCAAGTAATATGTCTTTGGCAAGGTCTTAAAAATAACAAATTACATAAGGTACACTGGATATTTTAATATGATCATCAAAGACGGTCTGCTAACTCAAATTTCTGTTTTGTTATTATGAAACAGAAAAATCAAGGTAATATATCTTAGCAATTGCATCTTGCCTGAAATACCAACCATATATAGGTATAATGATCTTTAATTTGTGCATTTAACTAACCAGCAACGTTGCAAAAAAAAGTTACTACTTATATCACTGGATCACTATATTATGTACTTCTAATACCAATGTAACGCTGTATACCAATGTGTACATATTGTTCTCGCATACCTGATATCAAGTCAGCTTAGGAGGAACACAATTTTCCCATACACTTTTGTATTATAAGCTGAGTTTACTCTACTTAGGGTCCACGAGGGCACGCAAGTATTATGGGATGTCCATTCCCTTCATCACTCTCATCACTAAACTAAACTAAACTTCCAATCTCTTTCTTATCATGTCATTCTTTTTTAATGTATTCCCGCATCTGCATTAAACACTCCTTTTAACACTGATATGCATGGTTTGAAAGTATTATTTCAGTCAATCACTTGTTTGTGTAAATTTACCACAATGACATGACAATGTAATCCTATCTGGCCCGCAATCAAACATTTATGTAGTGACTAAAGTAATTATTCAAACTTAATGTTTTGCCTGAATATAACAGGAATTGCATACAGTATAAATCGTGTTTGAAACAAATGGCATGTCAAGAAGGCTATGAAATATCAAATTCAGTTATTCCATTATATGGAAAATCCTGTCACAAATCGAATGACAAAAGGGTTTAAATTTTCACCAATTCCAAGGAAACTAAATAATTATCAGTTTAATCTAATAAAACACAAGAACTGCATTGTTGATAAATGCATAGTTCTATCTAGTGCACGTGTTTTACGAGGAATAAGAAATGATAAAATTGACGAAAAACTTAATCGAATTAAATCTAAAATAATATACCATCGAAAATGAAAACAATGAGGGCAGCTAAAGATCTTTGTAAAATTTACCCCGCCCCTGATATCCAAACAAAACTATTACTAAGTTTATATCTCATATCATAAGAATTAACATTATCATCTGAATTTAGAACATAGGTTGTGATGATTGTGTAACAATGTAAACACAAGCACAGAAAAGATTAATACAGTTAGATGATAAATCAAATAAAGGCAAAATGAAATATAATAGTCATTATCAACCAGACTATTAACATTACTGTATTATAGGGAAACAAGGTCATTTATCGTAACTGTATTGTAGTTTGCTTATAATTAGCGTTGGTATTTTCGCCTATTCTGCATCACGCGATCCCTAATGGAGTTATACAATCTTGAAAAGCCTAAAAGAGGTCATTTTCAAACAAAAATAGGAGTTCAAAATCTCATGAAACAATATCCTCAGCATTGTTTGACAATCGCACAATATATCGCACAACCTCAATAAACAAACTCCGTTCATTTAGGACAACATCTCGCCCCCTCCCCTAAACGAACGTTCATAAGTACAAGATCAATGTGTTTATATATATGATAATATATATTATATATGTAAACCGCGATGGAAATTGTAGCAGTCACACCACACTTTGATCGATGAAATGTACAAACATGATGGTAAACACATTAGAATACCTTTGAAAACCCAGCACTGCATATCACATTCAGTAAATTGTAATACACTTATGAACATCTTAGTATAAATAGAGAACTTTTCATTTCAGGCGTGAAAGTTCTCGAAATTTGGTTAGAAGTGCGAAAATAAAGTTCATGAATCACATTGACGCCAGGACTTCCTCCCAAACGAAAGAAGTTCATTTATTGAGCTTGTATGACATTGTGTGATCGTCACTAAATAGATTTCGAGCTTCAAAGTTTGTTTGGTTCCCAGAATTCCCTCCAACGAAATTGTTAATGATATGTCAAGCATCACCTAAAAATGTCTTATGTTTGGAACAATGCTAGTAATGTGCAACAAATATACTTTTCATGTCATTTCAAAGATGATATCTATATTTGAAACATTGATAAGAAAAAAACCTGAATTCAAACAATTCACTCATGGATGTAACAAAATCTACAAATGTATAAATACTCATGTGAATACTTGTCGGTAGGAGTAATATGTGTCCTTGTTACATCTTAATGGCGCAAAATTCAAATGAATTACGTTTAAGCCTAATTGATGTATAGATATGAAAACAGAAAATACATTTTTATACTAAAAACAAGATACAGTTCAATTTACCAAATGAAGGTCACGTTGTCAGTAATCGGGCTTCAAAGGCAGTATAAAGGGGTAGGGTAGAACATGCCAATTGACTAGGAAAGCCAATGTAATGTTCAATACCCCATAGGATGTCATAGCTCAGCGTGAGAAATTAAAGTTTAAAAATAGCAGGATTGAGACAGAACAGGATATGAACTTGCTTTACAATATAATAGTAAACATTCTATATTGAAAAAGTCACCCATGTGCTTAAAACATCAGTTTACCGATTTGTAGTGACAGTAAAAGAGAAATAACACAAAAACAGAGATTAATTGAAGGATGGAAATTTAATTTGGAAATTATACGTATTTCTAATTCCTTTATTGAAGTTTATATTAGAAAATGACTTGACCACTTGATGTCACGCATTGTTGACAATGGGGCGAGTTGAAATTGAGGCGAGTTGAAATGGGACGAGTTGACAATGGGGCGAATTGAAATTGGGGCGAGTTGAAATGGGACGAGTTGAAATTGGGACAACGTGAATAGCATTCCGTTGAAAATCGGTGCCGAACTCAAACGTTATTTCGGCATCGGTGTTTGATGACAAGATCTCTGACTGAGAACAGAACGGAGTCACACCGACCAAATATATCTGACGCCGTGCTCAAGTCAGAGCATCCTCGGACTACCCACGTACCCCCATTTCCGTAAAATTCGCTTTAAAACTCCTGTCGGATTTACATTAATCACTCATTCTCAATAAACATGTACAAATAGAGGTGCTAATTTGGACCACACGGTGATGTCTTCAAACCAGTATTCTGTTATAAGTAGACTATGGGGGAGGTGGGACTGCTTTATGGTGACAGATTTCAGCACATGAATGGAACCCATTCTTGTGATTTTTATAATTATAGTTCACACATTCAAACAAGAAACCGATACATATATTTCAGTCGTTGCAGAAAAAAATCGGGAAGTTTACCAATGCTCAATCCTTTCAAATAAAAAGTTCTCAAACACCATACTTGCAACTGATGTCCGATGAAATATACACCTATGATGACAGCTATACTTCGTATATTGTAAGCGTTTATGAAGGAGATTTTGACATAGTAATAGGTATTTGTAGTAATTTGATATGGAATGAAATATTTGACCATCTCAGTTTGTAACGTAGATTACACTAGCTCACCCACTTCGTAACGTAAATTAAAAGTTACAAAATAATATTGTTACCTCCCGTAAGGGTACGGGAGGTATTAAAAGGGGAATGTATGTCTGTGTGTGTGTGTGTGTGTCTGTCTGTCTGTCTGTCTGTCTGTGTCATCATTTTCTAAAATTCGGCTGGCTCAATTGTAATGAAATTTGGGATATATAATATTTAGGGTAATAGCTAGACCTGATTAGGTTTTGAGCCAGATCTGTTAATGTTTAATTAGAGAAATTTGCATATTAATGAAATCAAATAATTAAGCAATATTTTCACATCTAAATTGCAAAGTTGAGTGGGTTTTCAGCTAAATTACGCCTTTACTTGGCATAAAATCGAACATACTCACTCTAAGTCTAACCCTAGTCCTGCTTGCATACAGAGTGAATCGTCCCTTCCTTCCCTTCATTGAGGGTCGTGTCAGTAAGAGAGACTTGCCAGCATAACTATAGCTATTTTTCAGCGTAATTTCATCTACGTTACTGGAATTGTGTTGTTTGGTTCAAAATAAACATCGAAAACTCAAAAGGCTCAAAAATAAAAGAAAAAACGTTCAAAATTATAACAGGAGGTAAAAAGTATTGCATAGCTGCTAGTTGACGGCATTACTATTAATTATGTACATTTATTAGACGAAAGTTATACCTGAATTAAAAGCTGACACAATTTGACTAGAACATAAAATTCAAATTTGGGGTGGGAGATATGAGTCCATCTATTTTATTGGGGGCCGGGGTATGAGTCTGTTTTGTTTTGCATCTCACAGAATTGTACAAAGTAAAGGGTTTTGGATTGATCACAAAAATAATGTGCTTCATGATGTGGATATAAGTTGACCAAGGTTACACTTGGCTGTTCAGTACTAGTAGTACCTTTTTTTAGATCTTGTTAGTGATTCCAAAAACAACAATGACAACAATAAAATATTGTATTCTCAATATCAAGCTCGAGGTATCCTGAAATTTTTCAAAATGAAATAGTCTACATGCATTCATACAATTTTGATCCCATAAATTCATGATTTAAATAAATACATCCTGATACACTTGTATTTCATTTTGGAATAATTTATTAAAGTACAATGCACAATTAGATTTTGCTCAATAATTTAACACCCCCCCCCACACACACACATTATACCACCACTACATGCATGCATGCATGCATGCATGCATGCATACATACATACATACATACATACATACATACATACATACATACATACATACATTTGTAAACCTGGGGGTTTGCCTTGTGTTGTACTGTGACCCACACAAAAAGAAATATATAAAAGAATAGGAAAGTGTTTCAATTAAAAGAAAGCTACGATTTATAAGATTATACTGTAACTTATTTCTCTACATATACAACAACAACAACAACAACAACGATGATGATGACGACGACAACATCAACAACAACAACAACAACAACAACAACAACATAACATAACATAAAAGAGTGGTTTAGTTACAAATCAATCCTATGATCTCACTCAAACTGAAACCTTTTTTTTCAGCTTCGTTACCGGATCGAACACATTACGTGAACTTACAGTTCACTTCATGCTCTTCGAAGATTCGTTTGAGGTTAACCATGGTTCACACGTACACATCGTTCAGAAATAAAAATTATCATGATGTATACCAAGTTCATAGTTCTCCTCAGCAACACAAATTTGTTTATACCATAGTTTTTTTTAGTTTAATTTTAATAATTGGTGGTTCCCTTACGGGAGGCGCTCAGTTTACATTTGGTAGGATTTATTTTACCAAGTACTTTAGTGATTTGCGATTTCCATGTAGCATGATTATCAATAATAATACCCAGGTAGCAACTATTGTTCACTTCTTGAAGTATTTCATTATTAATGTAAAGATCATCATGGTGATTGATATGTTTATGATGAGGTGAAAGAAGCATATAATTTGTTTTGGAATAGTTGATTGTGAGTTTGTTTGCATTGCACCATTTTTCGACATTTGTGAGATGGACATTTGCCTCTGTTGCGTTAAAAGAGTTATTCTCGTAGGCATGGAAAAGATTGGAATCATCGGCAAAAGGTTTAAAGTTAAAGAAGTTTGAACAGTTTGGAAGGTCGTTTATGTCAATGAGAAACAATAGGGGGCCAAGAATAGATCCTTGAGGAACCCCATACTTAATTTGTAGAATAGAGGAGTCGTGTCCTGCAGCAGATACATAATGGTGTCTATTGGAGAGATAATTTTCGAACCATTTTAGAGGAGTGCCTCTAACACCAATATGAGAAAGTTTAGAAAGAAGGATAGAGTGATTGATTGTGTCAAAAGCCTTTGTTAGATCAAGGAAGATTCCAAGAACAAAATTACCTTTATCAAATTCATTCAACAGGTCATAGACTAAGTCAATGAGCGAGAGTTTGGTGCTATGTGATTTTCTAAAACCGTATTGTTCCCTATGCAGGATATTGAAACTGTCAAGAAAATGTACCAACTGCTTGTTTACAATTTTCTCAAAAAGTTTACTAAGAGATGGGAGGATAGAGATGGGACGATAGTTGTTTGTATTATATAGTGAGCCTCTCTTATAAATAGGAATGACTTAATAATAATAATAATAATAATATTGGGTTCTTATATAGCGCTTTCCCACACTGTGCTCAAAGCGCTTTACAATTATTACCCCTGGCTCGGATCAGAACGGCACAACGGCCCTTTAGTCTTCCTCAACTCCCCGAGGAGCATACAATCCATTGCAGCCATTTAAGTGCATAGGATTAAAACCTTCACATTGCAACCTACATCCTACCAGGTCCCCAATTTTACAGCTGGGATGACTGAGGCACAGTTGTGGTTCAAATCTTGCCCAAGGACTTTAGCCACTCAGAAACAAACAGCAGGCAGCGACAGGGCTCGAACCTGCAACCTGTAGATTCCAAGCCGGTCACGCTAACCATTCACCCATCATGACTCCAGACTTTAGCAAGTTTCATGTTAGTTGGGACTGTACCTGTTGTTAAGGATAAATTGACAATGTAAGCAAGAGGGTAACTAATAAGAGGGGCGGCGTCACGTAAAAGACGTGCGGTTATACCATCATGACCACATGCTTTATGTGGATCTAGTTTTCTTAGTTCAGTCTCAATGTCCTCTTTAATGACAGGGTGGAGAAAGAATGAATGATTACTAGTGTGACCAAGAAAGGAAGCATGGCTGGTTGTTGTGTGTATTTTGTTTGCGAGGTCTTCCCCTATGTCAGTGAAGAAAGTATTAAAACTATGTAAAATTTGACTAGGGTCTGTATATGTCTATGTCAGAATGATTTTGGTGATTTGGAATTTCAAGATGTTTAGGTCGTTTGGTGCGAGTACTAGATATTTTGCCTGTTAGTTCATTTATAGTATTCCATAGTTTGGTTGAGTCATACTTATTTTGAGTAATTAAATTCGAATAATATGATTTCTTTGATTTCCTCAAAAGAGTCGTCAGGAGATTTTTGTAGCGACTATAATGTTTTTTAAGACCAGGGTCGAGATTGCTTTTGACGAGACGTGAGTAAAGGGCGTGTTTGTGTTTAATAGATTTGCAAAGAGCACGTGTAATCCATGGTTTACGAGGGGACTTTGAATTTATTCTCCTCCTGGCGAGTGGGGCAATTTGTGAACAAGCATTTTCAAAAGTAATAATGAACATATCATATGCTGTATTAACGTCTGCTGAAGCATAAACATTTTGACCAGTCACTAACAGCTAGAATTTGTTGAAAGCTATTGGCGTCATAACGTGAGTAGTCCCTTGCATAGGAAAACCTTTCCTTGATGAATATATGATCAATGTCTTCAATGAATGTGAAAGTAGGGAAATGATCAGTAATGTCAGTACTAATACATTCGTCCTATTAATCAAAGTGGCATTGCCATCGCCAACAATGTTTTCAAGTTATCCAATTTGAACTTTAGTATGTAACTTTTTGAAACACTTGCGTGATTGTCATCAGTGTGCTAGAGGAATTTTCATTTATATAAATCATTACTTCTATGAAACATTTTTCTTCAGTGTGAACTTGTCAAAATAATTAGATAACATGTAAACATTTCTAGAACTCAGAACTCCTTTGGGATTTACTGTTTAAAAGTAATTAAAAGTAATAATGTAAACATCGAACGTCTTCCAAGGTCATGCATGTCATGGGTCATGAAACGCATTACCATTACGGAGTCGGTCATTTCCTCGATGATACAACTGATTTAAAGCTAACCAGATGTAAACTGAGCGCCTCCCGTAAGGGAACCACCAATTATCAAAATTAAACTAAAAAAAACTATGGTATAAACAAATTTGTGTTGCTGAGGAGAACTATGAACTTGATATACTACATAAAAAATTCCATTCCTAATAACAGTTCCCACTTTTTTTTGAAAATTGTACTACACATTACACCTTAGAAAAAGAAGGCAATTAAGATTATGTAATTTTAAGTTATTTCTACAGAGTATATTATATATTGTTTAGAAAGATTGGACAGCCAGGTAGTCACAATTTTTAATCTGAATATCAATGAATAGCAGTGCTCAAATTTATAATTCCCTTTTTTCAGACAAGGACAAAGAACAACTTCAAAATAAGTCACAGTGAACATATGATTGAATAAAAACTTTGAGAAATCCTAAACTTGTAACCACTTGTTTCATTTTTAAAACTGTTAGTACACTGCTGTGTTTACAATTAATACAGTCAAACAAACTTTGAAATAATTTTTTTTTTATTAATTACCGTTACTGGCTGTGTATCATGATTTGGTCCTGCTATATCAAATGACAGCATTAGTTTATATACATACCGTAAACTTGATACGGAAAGCTGACATTAGGTGTCCTTGAAACTCAGAACTTGAATCTTTAACTAAAACTATCAACAACGTCAAAGTTGGGATGCTTTGTATATACCACTGTTATTATTTTCTGATTTGCACAACAAGTTCATTCTTCATGTCTGACCGGGCACATATGCATCGGCCGTCTATAGTGGCCATGCCAGTGATCACGCATTGATTCAGTGCCCAACATTCACATGTGTCACTGTCAACATCATGCAACACTCGATACGATCCCCTAAAAAGCTGTGTTAAACACAGCTTTTTCGGAAACAAAATACACATGTACTCATTCTGTTTCCATTAATCTAACCAATCAACAAATGAAAATCACAACCTGTCCCCATAAATTTGGTTTACTAAGGCTTTTGAGCTGTGGCAGATAGATGTTCCGGTAGCAAGTTCAGTGTTTCGCACACGTCAGTAAATAGGTCAGAGGTCACGACAGTGACGGTACGCGGTAGACAAAACATGTGACGAGAGACGTCCATTTCGACCTCTCATCTACTCCCTCTAATGTTTCAATTTGTAGATTAAGTTAATCAAAGTTGATCTTTTTGTGTCATTTTTTATGTTAACAATAGAACTGCGCGTTGTCAGTGTATCTTATATGATGTCAACAATACGGAGTCAGTATACTTCTTGTGGGATTGACGTCAGGGCCTGGCCCGGCCCTGGACTTAGATAATTTTGATGTCTGCCGTAAAATGAATGCGCCAAAGCGACGCAAGATGGGAAAAATATTGCGTCATTTGTAATTTTAGGGGCCAATGCAATGTCACAAGGTCGCGGCCTCGGCAGAACACTGGTCTAAAACGCCATAAGGAACGTTACAATTTTGCTGTGCTCAGGGTCGGTCGGAAATAAAAAAAAAAAAACTTTTTTTTTTTCTGATGTCGGAGCTGCAAATTAGGGTCGGTCGGGAGATGAGAAAC
Organism: Glandiceps talaboti; assembly: GCF_964340395.1. Lineage (NCBI taxonomy): Eukaryota > Metazoa > Hemichordata > Enteropneusta > Spengelidae > Glandiceps > Glandiceps talaboti. The sequence goes on along the minus strand of NC_135550.1, from coordinate 5,237,510 downwards.
AGAAAAATAAAAAGGGCCGCTCTTACATGTAATAGTGTGGGGGCATATGGCAGATTTTTGGGTTTCGTGTGAAATTCATGTTAATTTTTGCCAACATATCTCATTGTGTTCCCCATCATCTGAGCAATTAAAAAATATATGTTGGCAATTTTTATTTCAATGTTAAGGGTAATGTTTGCAGCAATTTCATAAATGATGTAAAATAATGTTTTTTTCTGTATATTGATGGCAAATTAAAATATGTGAACTGTACGATTACTTTATATCTGTATAAATGTACTTATGGGCATCCTGTAGACTATAAACTTGTTGACTGTTGTATAATTTTGCATTTTAAACACAATATTATAAATTCTGGCTTCTTTATTTGCATATCATTTGCATATTATGTATGACGCTTCCGGTTTATTTGATTTCCTGTATTGTTTGATGTTGCTGATTGCTATTCTTTCAAAAATGTACGCCAACCATGAATTATTTCAGTTACTATGAATACTCTGGTTGGTTTTTATCTTTTAAAGCACTAGTAAGTCAAAACCTTGACTATGCTTCCCCAGTGTCTTCCCCACATATATACGAATAGGGATATTGCGTTTTTGGAAAAAATGCAGCGTCGTTTCACCAGGATGATTCCGCAGCTTGGTGGCTTGAATTATGAGGACAGTTACGCATATTGAAACTGAGAACTTTAGAAACTATTTGAATTAGAGCTGATTTGCTGGAAGTGTATAAACTTTTCCATTTACATATTCTCCTTGATCCAGTTGTATTTATCAAGGTGGTACATTAGAATGTGTCTCTGCTGTTACTTTCAACCTTTATTCATGACTGGCCAAGAGGAAGTTCGTTGCGTAATCGAATGTAAGAGTGCCTTCACGCTGAATAACTAAACTAAATATGTATATATTCATATTGTTCCTTTGAAATATTATAAAAGATATTCTTCAGATACTGAATTTATCATCTTTATTTTATGCTACATTGTCCTTTATTCTGTTTTATTTTAGAATTTCGATAACGTAATCAAATGTAACAGTGGAGAACACGTCTATTCATGTTGTTCCTATGAAATGACATGTAACGCCAACCAAATAGCTATACTAGTAGAAATGTAGACAATGCATACAGCATAATGGCGTGAGTGAGAGAATAGACACTAGTTTTGAATAAAAATAATTGGGTCTATTCATTCGAATACATAACTTTGTATAGTAACGATTCAATTGATTCTATGCTATTGATCAACAATATGTTTATATTAGATGTAAACTGAATGCCTTCAGTAAAGGCAAAACTTTGCATTGCTGCTCCTTCACGCCTTGTCGAAAGAAAAATTCTGCGCTATCTACCCATGTCATCCATGTCGTCTATAGTTTCTGACGGACTGTGTTATGTACAACGTAACGCTGAACGAAATACGGTCCATCAGGAATTAACTAGACTAACCTCTATGGGAATAGTATTCTTGTCCATGAGTCGTTTATAGAACAATTAAGTGTTAGGGTGTGATCTTCACAGTAATAAACAAGCCTTTAGAAGAACAACAGGTATTCACGCCTCAAATATCTTGGGCATTATCCAAATTACGATCATGAGCACCAAAGTAATGGAAATACTTAATGACGTTCGGCGTACCTATGGGTACATGCCCGGCATCCATGTAACTGTTATATCACTCTACTTGACGATTCTGAGGGCCCTCATCTCTTATTCTCTTGTTTTATTTCAATGTGGTATACTCATAACTCCTGTTTTTATAGTATAACTGTACAATGCAAGCTATATACCATGTAAATCATTCATTCAATCTTTATTTACTCTACTCACTCTGTTTGAGAGTGTATGGTACAAAAGAAATGTATAGTTCTTTTCGAATGACAAAGGCCTACTATAGAAGCCTTTTGTGATCCATTCATGTCAAACTACTTTGTTTGGTTGTGACTTTAAAGGGGAGTAAGTTAATCACACGGGTTCATTTGCATGTAATTATGCATTTCTCCACCCAAACGACGTAATCTTGAATAATTAACGACCAAGCTGGGAATCACTATCTTTCTCGGTAAATAGTGGTAAGACGTAAGACAAAAGAAATAAAACAAAGGAGTTTGAATTTGATTACCGAGAGTAACTAATGTTTTACCATACCCGGTTGAAAAATACTGAATGAGTTGAGTACAGGTTTGTATACTGTGCGTTTATATAATTTATAAACTGTAAATGTACTTGCATGTCCCGTGACTCGAGTATTCACACAGCTGTGTTGTACGCAACACTAAATGGTTTTTTTTTCTCCACCTTACCTTTCAAAGTTTGACTAAAAATATTCCAAGACATTGTGCCATGTACGTATTTGTCAAAAAAACCAAAACATTCCGAGCCAATAATTATATCGCAAACGCATGCTACTGAGCTACGTGTTGACGACTGTTTACTGTGGCCTGTTCTGATCTAGCTCTCGCGGTCCTATAATATGCGTTTCTATAGTCCGATCACATGTCGTAGTATCGCGGCGCAAATATCCAGTGTTAGGTTCTGATCATGATCATCTTATCGCTAACATGCTCGATTGTCACCTAAAATAAGTGTACTTGAGTGCCGTTTATCTTTTTTCACTGTTTGATTTTATTCTTGATGAGCCTTTTCGATGTCTGAGCGTATCATTATTACAAGAAACTTCGAGAATTTGCATTGAGTAGTTTGAATCAAACGTACAGAGAACGTCCGTGTGACCATAGACCCTGCACACGGTGTAACAACGTCAATGTGGCTACAAGATCATCAACACATAACAAGATGGACATTTGGTAATTTTGTGAGTCTCCCAAAAGACTACCGACCAAAACTATGACATACAAATAAAAATATTTTTGTCCAAGTTTGAATAGTGTTGAGCATGCCGACCCCATGAATACTAGAAAAAAATAAATTATTATTACGATTGGTGTATATGAGTACGCGAGTGTGCATACCGAGTTATAATTACACAGTCTGATCGATTAAACTGTTGCATGTTCGTACACTCCAGGCTGTCACAAATACAACCATTTCTGGAGTTATGTAACAGATACAATCCGACCAATATGCGTCGAGCGGTAGCGAGGCGCATATTGGTCGGATTGTATCTGTTTTGTACACCGGCTAATTTCCTTTGTTGTGTATTGAGTTTCGAAATCCAATATACTCCGGAGATAACTCATACACTGCTATCATACCACCACAACAATAATAATAACAGTGTCTGCGCCATCGTGCATGTCTGCATATCTTCCGGGCTATGTATACACTCTAGCTAATACACATACACAAACAAAATTAGACACTCACTTCACATTACAAGTTCTCAAATACAGTGTCTGCTGTACTGTGCATTATCTCAGAGGATATTTTTGACATTGGAGTCAGAATTACATACATCAATGAAGTTGGATACTCTCCGCACTCTCCATGTTCATAAATGTAAACTGAGCGAAACATCGCTTTCGACAAGACATGCTTAGCTACTGAAAGGTTCAGACACACAAGCTATTGACGTTTATTTCGTTGGGCTTTCGCCACCATCGATCATTCATTTTGACAGCTCTTTCTGGTTGATAACAAACTCGCATTACAAACTTCTTCCTGTTGGAGTATATTGCGCACACAGTCAAATATGAATACTAGAAAACTCCGGATGTTGACTTTTTATTACCATGTCTGTCTAATATACTCTGGGTATGGACTTTTCATTACCCGGATGGTATTTCTCATATTCTCAGCTCCCTGGATTTTGAAGCGGGAAGTTTGAGGACACCTGATTGGCTGATCGCCCGATTAGTCACTGTCGCTTGACAAGTAACGCCCACGCCGGTGTACAAATATAGAAACGCCTCTGTCTGATCCGAACGTTGTTGTATCAGTGGTGGACAATAAAAACTGGCTTTGAGGGTGCCGAAAAAGTGTTGTAATCAGTGCCGAGGTTATGTTGTCTTACCTGAACTGACTATCGTCAGGCTTGACAACTCTGTCTCTGCGATGTGGCTGTGTAGATGCAGGCTTTAGTATACGATTTGGTATGACTTGCATCCACACTTTCTGTAATCCGTCCTACGGGATTCTCCAGGGTGATACGTTTATATACCAGTCAGCCCTCTATCGTTGGTGGGTTGTTCCATTATTGCTATAGTACGGTTTCCAGAGGGGCACTGGAAACCGTTCATACAACACTCCCCCCAACTTCATTTAAATAGGGCTGGACCCTGAGGGGATCTTGTGGGAGCGAAATAGCCTAAGAATATCCACCAGGGACTGTCACTAGGGGAGATGGAAGAGCTACTAGTCTATAAACATAGTGCCTGAAACAATGTCCCATAACCTTGTACAAGGTACCAGCGGTTATACTGAGCTAGCTATGTTAAAACAGCTATCCAATTATTTACCTCACCTTTCATGGGGTACAAATAATTATAACTAACTAGTCATCAATTTATGGCATAATGACTAGCTACCTTGATGTCCTTATCAGGGTATTCAACTGAAATTATTTACCTCAACTTTTATGGGGTACAAATAATTCTAACTAACTAGCCATCAACTTATAGTATAGTGACTAGCTACCTTGATTTCTTTATCAAGGTATTGATACTGAACATAATACCTTAACTAGGGATTTTGACTGAATGTTTTGGTCCCCAGGCTTGATTAGTGCCATCCCTAGCTATTAACTAAAAACATGTTGGGTTAGTATGCGGCCATTGGTTATCTGTTCCACCTCCTAAGAAGATCCCAGGGCCAATGACTGTGTACTTCTTGTCACTGTTATCAAACTGACAAACGTTGATACAAAAACAACACCGTGTCCCAAGGGCCTCTGACGTAGGTTCAAGCATAGACAATGTATATGGTTCAAGCGACTCTCTTATCAGTTTGATTATGTCTGCGAAAGTTAGTCATGTTGTAACATAAAATCGAATTCGATCGGAAAATCATTTGGTGTCCATCTAGCCTTGGTTCAATATTAAAGCCACTCTATTGTCAATTATCATTAAGATTATATTAATAATGGTACAAAGCTAAGTATTACACGTAATTAATAAATTTGCAGTCGATTGGATCATGACATATCACCCCTGACATAAAATGGTGTGGTCAAACGAAAAGTTTTAGTGCCTATTTCTGGTGATGAAAGAGCATCCTGTCAGAACCAACAGGTACCATAGACACTACAATACGCCACGTCGAAAGACCGTCGATTGACACCTTTCTAAGTGGTATTGATCCGGTTCTTCTGAAATACTCAGATGACTTCTTTCGTTTAGCTTTCAAAACCGAGTCCACAATGAAGTTTTTTCCGTTCAAGAGATTTAAAAAATTTCTCCCAACCAGTCAGCACCGTGCATAGGTGTAGTTGCTAAAATTCAAACTCCACGAGCACATCTGTTGGGATTATTCAGTGAAGACTTGAATGTCGTTTCTATGTCCTGCTGTAAGGTCATGTTCGGTGGCGATTTTCAGCCCAAAACTCGACATATAATCCATACACTGTAAGTTTATTTTAGGACCAGGAAGACTATATAAGTTTACACTTGACTTTTATATTACTCAATAGATAATTTTGTCCATTGTGGGAAAGTGTGTTTATATTTCAATGCACAGGAAATCTACAATATGTGGGGACCACTTGTTTATCATCTCATTACACCTACGACATGTATAATTGATCGACCAATTATCACCACCGGCCTGCGTGTTCTATACAAACATTTTAGTACATGTTCCATATGTGTTGGCGGTCGACATTCAATCGAACATGACACTACGGGTAGATACATGGGGAAACAAATATAAACATACAATTGTCCATAATATTGTAATTCATAAAAATATAGAATCCTACCCATGATACATACGCCCCAAAGATTCATAAACGACGAAATATGTGGTTAGGTCGGCTGTTTTAAACGGTCCTTACTTCACATCTCAACAGAAACGGTAACAAATATGTAATCTGATCTAATCTCAAGATACAGACGTAGACACGTCGAGAAACCTTCTGGTTATCGAGAGATTCAACAAGTTATATCTCATTTTCCGGTCGAAAGCAACAAATATTCGAGATAGCGTCATTTTATGAAAGCAAAAGCTACCTAGTGTTGTATTTCGAGTGAAAATTAGCGTTTATTCACTTTCGTTGTAAACTGTAAAATATTTCACACATTGGCGTCCTGCTGTCTCCACAAAAAAAATCGCAAACCATAATTTCCTGAGTCAGTAAAGGACAATGCACGGCGGCATTTTTTTAGCCTTTTTGATTGGGAGCTTACATATAGCTGACAGGTCAACCGACCGCCCTGAAGATCCAAGTCAAAATAACCAGCTCTGAACCAGAACTATACATGTATCTCAACGTATCGCGGCAGATGTCTGCAGATACTGCCTGTGCTTATCATATCTCTGACAAGTTCACAGGCATGTAGTTGGTTCGGCACATGTCAACCAGCACGCGATCACAATATCTTTCTCCGTAAGATCCGGTATAAAAAGTATGGGTTCTCCATACGTCTTACGATACGACCGTACGTTGGTTATATATAGTACAACGTTATAATTTGCCATGCAACGTGTGCGAAATTATTGCATATCCCCAAAAGAGAAATGCCGTATACCGAAACAAGTTTCCTTTATTTACTATTCTAATTTGACAATTACTAGTAGTACAACTCCAGGACTATCCCTGCACGTTATGTATCACACTATCAGGGAAGTACACGGCTCAGTGTGAACACTATCAACAAAATTCCTGTTGAAAAAATAGTGTTTCCTTGAACATTACAATCAACTCTATAGGCCTACAATCGTAGTGACTTGTAGTAGTGTTCGCTATTCATGTTTTTGAAATATTTCGTTTCAGCACCGCTACTTTATGCATAGACATCGTAAATGTGAACTCAATGTTTCATGAAAGCAAACTTGCATGTACCGTTATGCTTGGGCATGGAGAGGTACTAATTACTAATCATGTTTACTTCAAGATAACGTTGATTGCTACACAAACTTTCGTGGATTTACGTACCCGTATTTGAACAAGTGTGATTGGCAGGCGTTTTAATCCCAGGTTTGAAAAGTAACGGCTTTTCAGTAGTAACGAACAGACCCAGTTTGACCGTGTTTTGTACGAAATTGTCTCTACCATGTTTAAATATCACCTTTCTGTGACCATACCTGCATTCAACAGACATTCACAAGTCTACACATACCAAATTTATTACGAAAATCACCAGCTGCTAATTGTTATCACGGCTTTTCAGAGAGGAATCAAGACGTTGTTAACAGTCTGCATTCAAATTTGACAATAACCCCCGCGAAGTTAGGGGGCCTTTTATACCCAACACTCCCACGGTGTTATAGATTTTGACCCAAGCTATGCATGCCACGGTCACAAGCTACATTCCGTCAGATCGATTTACCAAACAAGTTTGCCACAATTAACGCATCCCATCAAACCATGGACCCTCCACAAAGGTGGAGTGTCTATGGTCAAACAAATGACAGGTCGCAGAAACTATGGTCATGGAAGTATGAACGTCGTTTATACTTCTACGCCGTGACATACAATGAGCGCAGTGCCATGATTGACCGGATTATTCAGTGTCGATAATCCCAGTTAATATAATCCCAAAGGCAAACTTGTTTTATTTACCACCTTGCCAAGCAACACAGGGTGGTGGCGAGGCGAAGTTGTAATGTACTGTCGCTTTGATATTCACGATTTTGGAAAGGAAATAGATAACATCGGGTTAGATCTTGAGAGTAAATAAGAAGAAAAGAAGAGTTAATTTGAAATCAGTGATAAACGAGTTGTCTATTTTTAAGAAACTAAATATAAGGAAAGCTATGGGTCCTGATAACATATGTGGTAGGTTACTGAATGTCTATGCATCGCAGTTAGCTAGTGTTTCCAGTAGATTGTTCAATTGGTCGTACAATGACCATACGATATCAACCATTTGGAAAACATCTACCATCTGTCCGGTCCCTAAAAACTTCCAAGGCATCGTCCTGTAGCACTGACTTCCATTGTGATGAAATGCTTCGAGCGTATTTTACTTTGTCAAAACCCACAAAAACATTCACACCTTGACCCATACTAATTTACATATTAAAGTAATAGAGGTACTGATAATGCAACTCTCACATTACTTCACGATGCGTATACACATCTTGAAAAACCAAGTTCATTTGTAAGACTATTGGTTATTGATTTTTCATCAGTCGTTAACAGAAGTCAACCAAACATGATGGCTCATAAACTTAGTTATTTAAACGTTAACCCCAAACTCATCCTCTGGATAATGGATTTTCTTGTCAACCTTTCCCAGTTTGTTCGCTACCAAAAATTAAATTCAGCCTTCCATTCAACATTTAGGGGTGCCCCACAGAGCACGATACTCTAACACAAACTATTTACACTTTACACAAATGACTGCTCATCAGGTACCGATACAAATCCACTTATCAAATATTCCGATAACTCTGCATTAGTTGACCTGTCAAATTCTGACCGTACTTATTTCGATGAAGTTGATAGGTTTGTTACTTGGTGTAAAGAAAACTACTTGGACGAAAGGTCGACTTCAGGAAGAACCCTAAAGTAGTGCCCGACCTTTTTATTGACAATGTTAAAGTTGAACAGGTGACTATATATATATATATATATATATATATATATATATATATATATATATATATATATATATATATATATATATATATATATATATATATATATAGTCTTGGATAATAAATCAAATTTTAAGGCCAACACAGATTTCATTAACAAGAAATGTCAATCTAGAGTTTACTGTCTACAACAATTGAGGGGCCTAAAATTTTGTAAATGTCAAGGTATTACAGACATTCTATCGGAGTTTTGAGTCGGTTTAACATTTTCTTTTTTGTGCTGGTTTGGTAGTCTAGGGACTAGCTACAAGAGTGTCTTGAACAAAATTGTAAATGTGTTTAGTAAAGTATTGAGTGAAAAGCAGACTAATTTGAATGAAATGTTTACATCTCGTGTACAAAACAAAGCTGGGAAAATGGTAAATGACAAAGGCCACATTATGTCCCAACACTTTGAACTCCTGCCATCAGGGAGACGATTTCGTGTCCCTAAATTCAGAACAGTCAGAACCAAATCAAGTTTTGTGCCCACTTCAACTAAATTTTAAACCAAACTAAATAATTCTATTTCAAAGACATCTGCTCTGCATTTCAGATTGGAAGAACAGCGTTTTTTTATTGTCTTTTTTAAGTTGATGACCATTTCTGGCAAGACTTCACTCACAATTTTCGCGATTTTACTGATTTTTCTTCTTTATTAAAAAGGTTTAGGGTCGGCACCGGATTTCTAGAATGGAAGCGTTTGGGGAGTTATGTGTGATTTATTTGTTGAGAAAGGTTCAAAGACAATAAATATCGCCGGAAGGTGGCACTTGCCGTTCCAGTGAGGAACGACTAGTGCCACCACGGTAGTACTCGACAATTCGATGGACCACGGCCAAGTCCGCCATTCACAATTTTCAAATCACTTGAAATAAAGCAATCTGGCAAAACTCGCCCATGTACATTTACAATCTTGTCGCAACTAATTCTAGTAGGTAAAACCATAGACCCTCCACCCTGTCTATGGTAAAACCTAGTCGCATTCATAACTTTCATCGAGGGTAAGGTAATTTTAGTCATCAACTTCTATAAAGTCCAAAATGAAATGATAAAACATGTACATTTTGGAAATTATCCCATGTATAATGCCAGATTATAAAGTGACAAAGAGTGGTTCATCTGAGTGGATAGCTTAACCTCTTGACTATTTATAAACAATGGGAAATAGGCAGCTATCTCGATGTTCATTTTAACCTATTTTCATATGTACCCAGAGAATATTTTCAGAACTGGTATCCAAATTACCAAGATCACGTTTTTCATATTTACTGATATGCCGCTTTAGTTATGGCCGGTTTTGTGAGATGTTTTGCGTGCACAATGTAAACCACAGACAAGGCATGTAAACTTGTACTTGCAAACCCGTCTATTTCAGGCTTGGCCTCTTACCACTCTTGGAGGAATTGTACTGACTCCTCCAAGACCACGTCTGACCCAGTGGCCTGAAACCTATAGTCTATCGCGAGTATATTGTCTACCCTTCAAGAGACACACATTCTCTGCCAGTCACCCTTTTAAAAATACGCTTGTTAAACGTCTGCTCCTGGAGTTAAATTTGGTTCAACTCATGAGCAAAATATTTATACGTGACTCCGGGCCCCTTTCAGACAATCCGAATTTTCACGCACGCCCCAATTCGTTTTTCCCATGACAACAATTTTCTCCTGAGCCTCCCCCTACCCTAATCTAGTTCCTGACGACCGTATTCCAATTTTACACTACATCTTTACATATTACGTATAGTCAATGTCATTACTCTCGTTGCCGATGTGTTGGCAATTATATATATATATATATATATATATATAATATCCATAATCACAACATATTTCCTGCTCAAAGAAGAACTGTTTCAGCTTATTCCATTTCGATATAAACAGAGTCCAGGGATAAAATACCCATGTACTACTCCTTAATTACTGGCTAGGTAATGTCAATCGTAAAATAATCCAAGCACCAGCGTCCCTAAAATCCGTGAAACAGTGTCGATATTACAGTATTTTGCTGACACTTACTACTTTCTGTAACTGGTCTATATTTGTGATATCATGGTAAATATGCTTGGAATTGATGGCCTAACAAACCAGACATTACGTAGACTTGAATATTGAATCAAGAAAATCAAAAACAAAAACAAGGCCATGGCCATGGCCGGTCAGGTACTGATATTAGTACTTTAGACACCAGTGGGGGTCACACTTGGTCATTGAAACTATATTGACCGACCAAAATTCTAAACATCACGGATAAATAATTTCATATCGAAATGTATGTACGGAAATTCAGGTTTTTAGACCACGTGGCTTTGACATGACATCATCAGCTAAATTTGCTATACGAAAGTAACGTAAAACATGGATGTATCTAGTAGGGAGCAAAGTCCGCATGTCTGTATGGATGTTTGAAGATTTACTATCGGTATATGGGAGGCATAGAGGGAAATATTTGAATAGCGTTATTTAACGTTACATAATTCATAACTGACTACTAAACTACCGTCAAGAGGATTGTTTTTGCTTCCATTTATCTGAATTAATTTTTTTTAAATGCAGTGATGGTGACTGCCAATGCCGATAGTGAAAATATGGCCCGCACATTCTGAAGATTTTTGTATCATACAAGTTCAATGTTGTAGCTGAGAATGTGATTCATATTTATAACTCCTGTAGAATGGGTACCGGTACTGATGCGAGGGATGTGAACCAACCTTTGTGTTGCGTGCTTTTTAATATCACCGTGTGTGTGTGTGTGTGTGTGTTGTTTGTTTGTTTGTTTGTTTGTTTGTAATGTAGATTCGTCATTGATATACTGCTACTAGATCAGACCGTGGGTTATCATGGTTATACTTCCATGATCAGAACATGACCAGACACAACTCTCCACGGCACCATTTTGGTTTTGCAACTTTGATTACTTTGTTTTGAATAGCTTTTGTCAAGTTCTTGACTTTCCTGATATGACAATAAAGCAAGGGCGGCGAAATATTATTATAGTAGTCCTTCAAAAAACAAGACAATTTTGAAACTTTTAGTGGAAAATGTTAGTGAAGACACACTTTACCCGCATAAATTAACTAACAAAAGACAAAAGAAATGTACACATGGTTCATTTTCTAGGTGTCGACCTCATGAATATGCACCAAGATTTAGAACCGAGTCAGCTTTAAATGCGTTCACACCTCCAAATCTGGTCTGGACAATATTGTCTGGGCTTAGTCACCCTTTTATGCGGACTACAGAGCGGCCCTGGTGCGGACTATTTCTGCCACCTATTAATGCCTGAAAGTCAAGGGAAAGAAAGGAGAGTGGCATATGCTGAGGTTGTGTACAACCAGCAACCCATAACATTTTAGCAATCTACAGTTCTACCTCAGTATGGCTATTAGCCATGCTAGGTAGTTACTATAATGATTAATATAATGGTTGTCTTGGTAAAAGTTGTCGACCCCACCCCCCCCCCAAAAAAAAATAAAAAAATAAAAAAAGATCAACAAAACATTCTATGATATTGAAAGCGCTTCTGGCATGTAATTCCATAGAACAGTTTCCTGTAGGGAATGGCAGCGATTTCATTCAAACTCAAAGACAGAGATGTTGCTAACCAACGTGAACAGCCATAAAAAATTGTATGTGAATGAGTATGACTCTGAGATCCCGCTAACGGTTTCATTGTTGTCGGTCTAACCAGAGACACTGGACAACTTCACTGTCTATGATCTAATCGTATTGCTCAGTGTGAAAACTGTGCAAAGCGTTACTATTTTGGCGTTGTATTTTCGCACATTTTTGGTTCACAAGGGTCCAATAATTTAAGCTTGAGTTAGGAAATAGGCCTGTTAAAAAAATTGTGTTGTTCCGATTAGGCCAAATAATAGAATAGGTGGGGTAGGTAGATTTATTTTATTTCATTTTATCATATATTTGTTTTCATGTGCGAGTGTCTAATTCTGGTTTTCCATTTTTTCCAAATGGTCTCTGTGTTATTGGCTTCTTTCCATTAGATGTACAACCATTACAGATTGGAGGAACAGTTTTATATTGTCTTTTTAAGTTGATGTCAGTTTCTGCATCCACTATGTCTCGTGAGACTTCACAATTGTTGCGATTTTGTTATTTTTTCAAGAACACGTAAAAAAAGTTAAGGGTCGGCAGTGAAAAACTAGGTGGGTCGGGTAACAGAAACCAAACAGTTATTTTTTAGGCCTAAGGCATAACGTAGCATATAAATCTACCCAACCTGCGCGAGCAAGATCTGCATCGGTCAATGTAATATTTACATGGTCTATTACAATTTGATAAAGTGTACCATTGTATATGCTTGTGCGAGACGTAAAAAAACATCATGCCGTCTAATTGTATGAAACGATTTAGTCACTATGGTTTTGAAGTCAGTGAGATAATGTTTGTGAAGTACCCGGTATCGTGATGTTATCGCTTGTATAGAAAAACCATCACTGAGGCAAAATCTCACTTTTATCTTCATTCATTTTTTTAAAGTCTTCAATCGTGCCAATTAAAAATATCGATACTGCAGTCATTTATGTGACTTTTTTTCCCTTTTTTTTTCTCGATTATATTTGTTTTCGTCTTCGTAACATCTTTTTTTTTAATTGTGCCAAAAGTAGTAGCTACCACATATAGAACAGTGGAAAAATACAGAATGAGACTCAGAAATGTAAAATCATTTACTTCAATGTCCAAAATGCGGACATCAGAAAATGATGCATGCACGTTGTGATGGACTCGTGATTAGCTTTAGATGCCAATTGGTATCTAACTAAACCATAGACAATAGAGAGGGTCCTCTCTATTTTCTATGACTAAACCAAGTTTAGTGAGTGGAGGTGTAAATGGTAACGATACTGTTTAGGAACACGGTGATAGGAACTAGACGAGATTAGCACTGACAACACACGCTCCGCGAACTCCAGCAAAGAGGCATGGTGGGGTATATAGAGACTTGTCAGAGTTGTCGGAGCTACTGTGCATGTACATATAAGTTCCACGTATTCTCAATTTATTTCGTGCTGGATAGAAAACAGTCAGTATAGTCCTTGTGTTCTCCAGTGTATAGCCGATGGATTGGATAGTGAGAGTCATGATATGTGTGATACATTGTAGTTTATACACCAGAACTGAATTTTAGACGGATCCCGTCGGCATCTTCAGAGAAAGCATCACGCGGGTACCACAATAAACTGAAAACGTAACGACTATAAGCATAACTATAAGTTTTAATTTACATGGAACTACGGTCATATTTGATAAGCTTATCCCCCACTTCCACATATGGTCTCATACCCCTTGGTCAGCGAACAGCCAATCATGTTCATGTCCGGACATACGAGTTATAAATGGGGCGGTCATATGGGTTAAGTTAGGGTGGAATATAATATATGGAAAAAGTCTGATTGATACTGGCTGTGATGGGTAGTAGAGCATTTTTTAATTGTCAAAAACAGGGTTGGGGGCCGAATGATATGATTCAAAACGTCATGATTTTCTGGTATATCTTTGTTGTCATGTTGTGTGTCCAGTTGAGGATGGCTGTCTTTGACTGGCAAGTTAAGCTACAACAGTAAGTGACTGACTTTGAAAGCAAAAAAAAGTAGAAGAACATTGGTGTTAGTTAAAAAACTATTGTTATTAAATATAAACAAGTAAACACAGCAAAACAATTGAGAGTCGGTACGGAAAGGAACAGATGACCACAGGAAGGTGTTCAGCTGTTCTTCATTGCAATTTGACGACCGGGCGAGGCCTTGAGTAAGTCCAGAAGTTCGAGCAGTCAGTACGTCGCCATTGATAAGGCCGAATGTTTTTGGCAGTATATTAGGTTGTCATTGAGTAGCTAGCTGTTTATCAGTAAGCTTAAAGGCCCGTATCGACTATAAAAGGAGGATTACAGTAGGGACGCTCATTTATGCAAAGCCTCTCGTACGCCTAACACCGCCTGGGTGCTCCAAGAAAACTGTCAAAATCACGGCTATTTCCTGAGCATTTACTCTAAATGTATCCCAAAATGAATTATAAATATGTAGAAGAGGTGCCTGTGTGAATTGTTTTGTAAATTATGATGATCTGGGAGCGAAATTTGATGTATGTTGTCATGTGGTATGTGGCGAAATGTTAGGTTAGAAGCGTCCAAACAGCTGTCACTCAAATACTGTGTAAACGTTTGCGTAACTCCCTGGGGGGTTGGTAGTATCTCGATAATCAATTCGCTAGATTATTTACCTCTACTTAACATAACGGTAATGATCAAATCAGAAGTACGGTCCGGCGACAAGGCAAAAGTATACAGTGGTAGAAATGTGACTATTTTGTGTTTGTTTGTGTGTGTGTGTGTGTGTGTGTGTGATTGTCTTTCTGTTTGGGTTTTATTTTTTGGTAATGGGAGTACCATTTACACATACAGTAGAAAACCAATTAGAAAGGTGTTTTGATCTCAAATTCGAATAAAATTGCTAACAAATGACAACACCGACATACGCAAAACATGAACGTGTAGTTTAGGTAAGGTACACTCTTTTTGGAGGATGTGGTGGCCCTGAAAAGGGCCGTTTGGTTTGTGGCTTTTCAGCCGTTCGGTTAGACCGAGCTTACGCCCAGCTATGACCTCTGTACGGCACACCGGGTAAATTTGGATAAAGAGACCGTACCTGCGAAGTGACGCATTTAGGCATCACTTCCCTACGACTGATGGCAACATCATCAGCCTGCATTAGTTGCTGCTTCCTATGTAAGTAGCGTGGATCGTTCCACGCATTTCTTCGGTCGAGCATATTCCAATACTTTCGGTAGAGCCGATGGCGAACCAAAACATTTTCGTCACAAGGTTCCTGGCCCATACCAAGCCAGTCTTGTCGGTATGTTGTGACACACGGGTAGCAAAGGCAGTGCGGACATTCGTTTTGATGCAAAGCAATGTCGTTGTTTTGATCTTGCAGATCGTCCCCGATACCCGAGCGTGCCAAATCACACAATAAATTCAAACTCCGCCGAAATAATAACGAACCTGTAAATCTTTTTTTTTAAAGAAGTAAATTTTGGGGTTTTTTCCGCCCATTATCTGCGTATTATTTTGAATTGATTACATGTAACAAAGCATTCTTTTTCACCATGTCGTTGGAAGTGGCAGTATGTCGATCATCTCAATCTAAACTGAGCATGACGTCAACCCGACTTTCCGTGTTATGATACACATAGTACATGCTGCATCAACAGAAAATAATGTAACGCGTCTGGACAAAAAATATACAAGGAAAGAAGGCAGAATACTATTCAAAATGGTGCCGAAACAGATTTTTTGGATCATGAGTTTCAATTGCAAAAGTCGTGTAGCTGTAAGTGCAATTGTCTTCGGCTCCACCCTGCCACGTACGTACATCCCCGGTGTACAGCACACCCCGTTATATTCATACGCTGTCGTCCAAGCTCCATATTTTGATTCACTATACAGTGGTAAAGTTATAAAATTGGCCCGTTCAACCCTTTCGGGACATTGCAATGAACGATAAACAAAACAGCGATTTACTTCAGACAGTTCCTTTGCCATCGCTAGTGCATTGTTGTGTGATACGTCAACACAGCTGTCTCCCCGGTACATTTGTATTCCGATCTTTGAACAAACATACAATAGGTTCTTTTTCGTGAAATTCATTCTTTTATTTATAAAACTATATGTGTTACATAATTATGACACATTACAATGAAACAAAATTACCACCTCTGTCGAGTCAAAAGTGTTATATGCAGTAGACAACTGCCATCCATTGTCTATGGTATAATACGCACACTGCACAGTCGCTGTATACTGTGTCGGCCGAACTTTCAAGCTCAATGTGTATATGGCCGTTTCGTTGCGAGCCTGTACATAATACAGTTCGAGTATCACAACGACTAGCAACGCAGTGAAATGATTCCGATGTCCGTTGTTACTATAAATGATTTTGGTTCAGGCAGAAACAGTGACTGTCATAACAGGATTAGTAAATGTTTGATCGTTGTCATTGATATGTGGACACGGTGACGTGAGTGTTACATGTAATCCGCTCAGATAAGACGCTGTGTACTGGGTGGAGTAGTCCCTAATGCGGTGACCCGGGATTGAAATACGGGCCTTTAAGTCTCGACAAACGTTTGTAGTCGTTTAGGTGTGAGCCATTCACTGGTAATGACTGACATTTTTCCCTACTTGGTCGCAACATGGAAGTATAACCCATGGGTTATACTTCCATGGTCGCAACCTCACCTACAAATTAATTGTATATGGTATTAATTGTATTAACTGTCATACTCTACTGCTTTTCTACCACTAAGACTGTGCCCTGGCGTAAGGACAAGCAATGTGCATTGTCAAAAGTGATTCTCACGTGACCCCTTCGCAGGTGGCAAGAAATGAACAGAAATCAATAAACCCATACCTTGATTGACATTACCCACTATACAAAGAAGAAGTTGAAATAATTGAACTTGAAATGCCTTTTGCAGGCCGATAATGTAGGACAAAGAGGACGTAGTGCTGTTACTTTCTACTACGCAAAAACCACAGACAACTAACACAACAACACTGCAATACTTATGCCGGTAGGATTTAAATAGATTGCTGTGTGAAAATTTCAGCTAATGACCAATTTGCACTTCAGTAAAATTGGTATCGCTGAAACGCGATACAAAAAATACAAATAATACCTCTACCTATTGGTTTTGTTAAAAACAGAATGTCATCTTTGCATGGAAGGTGGTATGTCGGCAACTTAAAGCTAAAAAAATGACAATATAAAACGAAGTGAGGGCAGTTAACAATCACCACATTGTAAGTGTCAAAGAGATGACACCTTCCTATAACCCCCACCTTGCTTGCTACGAAGTTCACAACCTTGTAGATAATCTTTGAAGTTTCGCAGTTGTACTTCTAAGAGGGTGAGGGACTGGTATGTGAGTAATGGTCAACAATAGCAACACAGATTCAAAACTGATAACATTGAATATTCGAGGTAGCCTACCTCCATTTTTGAACAAACCATGTAGGTAGGAACACGTCTTTTCTACCTCCATGAACAAACCGATGTGTCTTTAATGGGCAATCGTCCTTGAATCATCAACTATACACTCACAGTCGCAGTTTTCAAACAGACTTTATTTGATTTTCGGATACCGGCTCAGCCAACAACCCTCGCTGTTTTCTTCGGATATATTGTCATGCTCGGGCATTCGTACAAAAGATTCAACACTAATGTTGTGGTATATCGGTTTTGCGAGAACTAATATCGGCGATCACATACTAGTAGTTGTCAGTGTTTTCGCTAAAGCAAAATACACGGAGATGGTTCAAAATCACTTGACTATCATTTCACTCTTATTTAAATCTACAAATATCTCATTAATATTTTCTCCCAGCATACTTCAAACTATATGACATTTTCCATGAAAAAAAGGTGCGTATCTGGAGCAAAGAAGTGTTTCAGATATCAGAGTGTTCACGTTTGCGTGACCAAGACATGGACTGGCAAGCGGCGCCATGAATTGTGATCGAATCCCAGGGACGGATCGGTAGTAGATCAGTGTTCATGATAATTAATTTGCGTGTTCAATTACTAAGTCATCGATGTAGGGTTATAAATTCAGTGACTACACCATCAACAAAGTTACTTCTTACTATAAATCCTGTTGAAAAAGACCCTAGGAAAATGTCTAAGCAACAATGACGGGTGTTACTTTTTTGCAGTGTTTATCCAAATAGTAATCGTCGAATAACGTGACCCTGGCTGAAAACTGCGACAGTGAATGTACCATAAATTCCCAAAGCAGACTGACCAGAACAGACATATTGACACAAAAAAAGTGTGCAAGTTTACATCTTTTGACAGGTTTGGTTGGGGTCACCTCCATCGGCTAATGGTCGAAATCGTCATTGTAAAATATTTTTAATTACCCTCAACTACAAATCAGCGTATCATTGACGATCATTTCAATCGTAAGTGTTTAGAACTGATTCATAAGTAAAACGTAGAATTATTAATGACAATGGTATGCAAAGTTTTGTTGTTTAACAATCATCAGCGATTTGGCATGTTTGCACAAACCACAGATACTTGTTAGTGCATACACTTTTGATACTTCTATTCTATAAGGTAAAGGCTAAATTTAAAAAGACATGATCCCAGTATTAACTTTTTTGTTGCGGCTATATTTCCTAAGTGAGGTGTGCCAAAGAAAGTTTTCCCATGATACTTTGCGCCAGTGCGACTTTTTGACATTGTACGTTCGACGTTCCCAATGAGTAAATGAAATTTTATCGAGAAGTCTATTCATATTTGTTTATGACAGCAAGATATTTTCAATTTTCTGTTTTTGGTCATTTTTGGGGTCAAAAACTGTCATTTGTTTTGTAAATAAAAGAATTCAAAGTAAAAATGAATGACAGCCTCAAAACTAATCGATTGAATGGGCTGACATTTGGTGTGCAGGTATGTTAGAGTATCTGGATGAAGAATTCTTCAAGAAAATTTGAAGATGACATTGATATGCAAATACGTCTAAAACGTGCTGTGTAGTATCATATTATAGCCATGTTATTTTACAATACTCGTGAGAAAGTAGAATTTATTGGTGAAGTAAAGTTGCTCATACACCTAAGAAAATTTGACTACACTTGAATACATAATGAGCAAATGAAATGATCACAACAATCACATATCTTTGTAATATTATGACTATACAAGATCTAATACAGGGACGAATATTATCAAATAATGCCCTCGGCGTAACTCAGAAATAAATGTAGATGCGCTGTACCATGCAGTTACGATCAGCGGTTTTGAACTATGGAGGTAGGAAGGAAGGAGGTAGGAAGGATTATAGTCCTACCACCATTTCTGAACAAAATCGTTGTCCTTGAATTGGAAGGGTATGCTTTTAATACAAAAGTTGCACAAAAATATGTTCTTGCTTTCAAAAGTTTTAGAATTAACACCATGATTTCACCGTCGCCCATACTGAGGTTTCCCTGCATCTATTGCTATGTATTTTGTTGGTGGGACTTTGCTGTACTGTATGAACACTTGTTCAGACTCAGGCCACTAAAACACAATTGCAAAAAAAACGTAAAGACACGAAGTATCGTTTTGCACAACGTTCGGCTTGAAGCAGGCTTGAAGGGTAACCATGCATGACAGTGAAGAGATGTTTAGAGCCCCAGCCGCATTCACACCTAAAACAAAAAGCGATTCTAGTCTGTTCCTATTATAGTGGTCTGAGGTTCAGATCAAAGTGCCACATTCATCCACAGCATAAAATCATAGACCCTAGACGACTGGCGTACCCAGTTAAATCCGATACACAGTTTGTAAAAGTCAGTTTTAAACCATAATTACTACACCTCTTTATCTTCTCGGCAAGAACATGCAGTTCTGCAATCCAACGTGAGGACCTCTCACCAACTTTCAGATCACTTCACATTGGGAACGTTGGTGAGAGTTCTACTAATATAATTCTGACAGGCAAAAAATATAGCCTTTCCGAGTTAAAATCCGAGGTTTAAATCCTGATATCTGAAAATTCCTAATCAACCCAGATTACATTGAATATAAAAATAAGTCTAACCAACAATTTATGATTGTTCAGTCCCGAAACTTGCTATTATCCATACACTGTATACAAAGCTAAATACACGGTGATTGGTGTATCGCACTCCTTGACTGAGTGAGTCGGAAAAAAATAGGTAGACTCACTTGTCATAAATCGATTTATAAATCCACAACGGCACTGTGACAACTAAAGCAGTCCCTTTACAGACCATTTTCCTTTAGAAGTAGGCTAAAACAATGCTGAACGACAGGCAGTCCAAGGTATGCAAACCATAAGCGAGCGCGTACTCACGATGCTAGATTAACACACTATTTTACCTGCGCATTGCAGACGCACAGTAAAAAGACCAGTTTTCAACATTAATGCAGGAAATACAAAGCTAACAATTTAAAATTGTATAAAATGTAAGAAAACTAAAAACAGGCGACAGTCAGAGCAGGCATGAACTTCGATTTACAATACCATTATTATGTTCTTGCATTTTGGGGCTAATGAAGTCATAGAGACTAGATTGGGCGAGTTTCATCACAGTTAGTATAATCAATGGCACCGTGATAATTCTGACTTTCACTTGAAACTGGACCAGAACCGTCTGGGTCGGACGAGTCGTCATCATCATCAATTCAACGGCGACGCCACCAAATATACACCGTGAATTCATCTTCGGTCGCATCGATTTGAACAATCATGTCTGTCATTGTTGTCCTCTTTGACTAACATCGAATGTATTTATCATTGTAGAATGTAGACCTTTACGCTGTTTGACCGACTATTGAAGTATAACCCACATAGGTGATATTTCATTGACCTACATGGAAATGCTTGTAAATACTTTTTGCAAGTAGTAGTAGCTCAGACCACTCTAGTATTTTAGTGGTCTGGGGTAGTAGTAAGAATTTTTGCTAACGTTTACATGCTAGCGTAGTTGTACATGTACGTATACATGTCAGTTCGTATATATGTACATGTCAACTGACATGTACATTAAATGTAGCTCTCATCATATCATACATGTGTGTAACCCTTTTCTTCTGCACCCTCCCCTCCGCCTTCATGTGGTCAAACACAGACAACTAACTAACTAGTGTACACGCCTTGAATCACATGCAAGCGAGATAGATTTGAATATTCATTTGTTTACTGCCCGGTTATCGGGGTGAACTCATGAATATATTCTGAACTAAATGCAAATGTATTTAAATCACTTCCGACTCGCAATCTGAACTATTTTTCAGATCGAGTATAATCCGATTAGACAGGCGCTAATGGGAAAGTACAGAAACGTCCACCTCATCAGCATAAAAGTACAGAATTGAACTCAATCTGAACTATAGTACGGAAAATGACGTATTCTGTACTAAAATCCCTACTAGTGAAAGTTTGCCTATAAATACCTTGATAAAGAATTTTTATTCGAAACGTCGGATTTTACATCTATTTATTCGGACTGTCTCTCAAGTCCCATATGCATTTCTATGTATGTATGTATGTATGTATGTATGTATGTATGTATGTATGTAATTTGAATCAGGGGTGGTTGACATTTTATGAGACAGGCCAAGCTTGAGTACCTAAGCTTTAGCCCGAACATATTCATGTATTGTAATTACTGACAGCCGCATTAACGTTGTTCATGTTGCAGAGTTGAGTGAATGGTTCATTTGCAAAGTCAAGTCGTACTTTCAATGGCATCATACAAACATGGGTTATTTGTCCCTTCATTGTACAAATTACCTAATGACTGTTTTCCAATGAATACCACCTTGGCTCGCTGTTGTAACGTTCCTTCATTTGTCTTGGTCAGACACGCTCGACAATGTCATTAAGATCTCCAACATTCATTATTTCTCTGCTGGTCATACAAACTACGGCTATTCATACTATTGTTACGAGGCACACATCGAAAAATAATTGTGTCAAGTAAACATTATCTTGCTATGACAAGAATACACATGTAAGGTCACATTGATTAATGAGACAGAGTCGTGGGTCAAGTAATGTTATTCTATCTTAATAAGTGGAGGCCACATGTCACGACAAGTGATAAATTGTTCCCCCAATTGATTTCAACAGCTGTTTAACTAAGACTATTTTAGAAAGTTCATTTGTAACTGTCTATTTCTGTCGATAGTTTAGCTTGCCGGCTGCTACATCGATTTTTAAATAGAATAAAATGTATCAAATAAAAATAAAAGGACTTCTAAGTATCAAACTCATGCCATCCAAGGATATATGTAAAGTAATAATGTGTGCACTTACGTTTCGGAAAGCACATAATTACTACGATAAACTTGACCGTAGCATAGGATTGGCAAGAACGCTCGAACAGTACGGAGAAAAAATAGTTTGGTAGAACAGGGGTGATATGCTCTGAAATCACCCCCTGTTTGACGTCATACAGTAGAAGATATGCACGTATTTATGTGATAAACTAAACTATCATTGCCTTGATATTGTGTGATATACCCTGGTGTTGGTTAATGAATTGAAAGCTTAGAACTTACCATAGAAATATATTCGATATAAAATACACCAAATGATAACCCCAAGAAGAAGACCACCAATAGACGTAGAGTTTGAATTGTCAGTGATCGATGTACCAAGTCAGTCATATTCAGTGGTCCAATTTCATGTACTAATCGGAAAAAAACACACACACCAAGCAGTGGTTGCTGAGTGACTGTGACAAGAATCAGCAAACGATATCACTTTGTTACCGTCATGTGATTTCTGACAGGTATATTTGACGTGCTCCGGTAAGTGGATTAATAAAATGAGGGAAAGGATAGAATTTTTAGCGCCCTCATTCTGAATATTAATAACAATGTTCCTAGCAACCAGGACAACTTCCCTGATAACAACTAATGACTAAGGCATTTTTGGCCAATAAGACACGATTGTAGATCAGAAAATGTATATTCAAAAATTGTTAACAATACCCATGGCAACCGTAATCACGCCAACAGCGACTGTGAGTGAGAAAAAATAGATGACTGTGGTTTGGGAAAAGGCCACTGATGAGTAGTAAACATTATTAAGAGTTACTGTCCGTGAAGTATTGATGATTCATTACTAATAAGCCATAAATATACGCGATTATTCCTCCCCAACCTGTATATAATCCCAAACATGTACAATATAGTAAAGTTTATTTTATTTGACATGAAATAATGTAAAAAATACATTATCTAGAGTCAAAAACAACATACAGAAACAACAAACGTCACGGGTACTACAAGTAATCCCAGCTAGGCACAATTTCTGTATCCAGGTACATACATAACCCACATCTATTAATCATGGACATTACAATGGCCCTGTTATATGACGTAGGTGCACGTGCATGATAACGTGTACACGTACGCCAAGATACCAAAACAGTGTAGCATTACACTTGAAAACCAAAGTCTCGATCATGAAACTCTGACCCCTCATGATCAGGTAGATGCTGAATCAGTGTGTTCTCCACCTCTCAATACACACAAAACTCGACCTGGTGCAAGTGCTTAAATAAGTGTATTGTTTGAGAACTTTGACGACTCACGATCATATCATCCTTGTTCTTGGCATCGCCGCGTTTGGGAAAATGAGTTTGAACTTGCCCGCGCAGGAAGTAGCCTCTGGAGCAGTGCATCATATGGGGGAGTACTTCACATCACGTCTGACATTGTTGGTATGTGTATGGTCTTGAACTGCAGCTGGTTTTATTTCCATTATTTCCATATTATGTTATTTTTCCATTATAGAATAAAGCCATAGCCTCTACTCCTCCATTCCTTTAAATATCAATATCTTGATTATTATCCAATCCAGAATTTTGTGAAAATATCCCTAAACCATAATCTGAAGTTATTATATATTATATGTATTATAGGGATGAATATTTCTATAAATTCAGAGTCTCTCAACTAAAACGATAAAGATGTAACTATGCAGTTTCATGAAACACTAATTGGGCATTAATATGTTGCAAAGTGAAATATTACTATATATGTATAATATTGAGTTATTAGGCCTAACAAAAAAATTGTGTGGTTCCAATTTCCATATGGTCTCTATGTTAATTGTTTGTTCTTATCAGATGTACAGCCATTACAGATTGGAAGAACAGTTTTATATTTAAACAATAATGTACACCCTCCCAACCCATAATGGACGAAAGCAAACTTTGAACGACATAATGGGCTCGGCGACAGCCGAGCCCATTATGGAGTGCAAAGTTTGCTTGAGTCCATTATGGACTGGGAGGGCGTACATTATTGTTATTATTTTATAGTTTTGCCAATTCCAGTGAATTTGTAGACCGAGAAACGCAAAACAACGTATAATATACACAGCGCTGAACATCGTCTGCCATGTTCGGCCCGGAAGCTGAATACGACATGCGTACGTACACGTACACACACATATACACTTCAATGAACTGCTGTGAACACAAATTTGTTTCATGAATGCGTTGTATTTTTAAACAGTGGAAATGACAATCATAAATAACAACATACATTTCGAAAAAATACCTAGTCGTATGAAGAAACAGAACAAATAAGCTTGTATTGTTATGCTCGTACCGGGACCGCGATGCCCAATAACGGAGTATCAGTAATAATGTACAGCGATGACGTCACAAAATTCACTGGAATTGGTAATGCTATAATATAATGTCTTTTTAAGTTAATGTCAGTTTCCGCGTCCACTATTTCTTGCGAGACTTCACACAATTTTCGCGATTGTATTAATTTTTTCTCGAATATGTACAAAAAAGTTACGGGTCGGCGTGAAAAACTAGGTGAGGTTGGGTAACCGGAACCAAACAATTTTTTTCAAGGCCGTAGATGAATTGATAAATAATATAATATTATTATGTTTAAATAGACAAAATCTACACTGAGCAAATGCAACTCAGGAATGATTATATAGTAGACTTTTAATCCAGTTCCTACTAATTTTGCTTCAATTTTAAACTCTCAAAATGAAGTTATAACAGCATAAACTCTAAGTATGATTATGACAGATGTTTAGCACAACTGAACTGGAAAGGTTCAGTAGTGCTATAGGCATGGTGTAGTGTCTGTCTGTCTGTCTGTCTGTCTGTCTGTCTGTCTGTACGTACGTATATATGTATGTATGTATGTATGTATGTATGTATGTATGTATGCACTGTAGAAATTAAATGACTGTCCGTTTTGCCAAGTTGTAGCAGCATCAGTTGGATAGTAAACAATTAACCCAATAACCTCATTGAGACCATGTGTGGTCATTTTAGTGTCAGTTTACCCTTTTGTCTAGCTGTGGACTCAAACTTCATTAATTACATGTATCACATCACACATGCACACATACATACACAGTGTTTTACAAAACACAATTCTTCATAAAGTTCACTTATAGTTCGAATTTTAATGATTTTGGTAATGGTAAATGATTAACAAATTAAACTTCCTTTACGTTGTCATTATTTGATAAAAATAAAACAAGAAAACACTAGTATCAACTTTTAGTGAAACTTTTACAACTTCAACTTTTAATACTACTCTGATATCCAGTCATCATAAAACAACAAACTTTACAACATGTATTGACAACTCCCAACTGTAACTTTATAGTCCAGTGACAACATTGCAAGACTATAATAAAACATTTCTGGTATAGACTTTACATGCAACTACAACTTGTTCATGTATTGACAACTTATACTATTTTGAAGTTAGCCATCATAACAAAGAGTTACTAACACATATTTTACATGCAATGTTTACATCTAAGTCATTTCTAGTCCTGTTTTTCTGAATAATCTAATTTATCGGGTTGTGCCACTTGTATGGAATTTCGACTCCAATTTCACTTTGATAGGGCTGTTCCTTGGATTTGAAAAATCAATGCGTTAAAGTTGTATGAGTTGTCAATACATGATGTAAAGTTTGTTGTTTTATGATTGGACATCAGCAGTATTAAAGTTGAAGTTGTAAAAGTTTCACTATTAAAAGTTGATACTAGTATTTTCTAGTAATGTGTTATTAAATAATGACAACACAAACGTTTATGATGTTAGTCTTTACAGTTGATTTGACAAAATAAAGAACAAAAATAAAAGTTAGCCTCCCAGTTTACTTCATTTGTGGAAGTGTGTACAGTACATGTGTATATAACTTGCAGATTTACGATCTTATCACAGTTGATCTTATCACAAGCATTCAATGGGTTTACCTGAATGAATAGACAAGTTTATACTGTACAAGCCTTTCCAACAAGGCGTTCGTCCAGGAAAAAAAAAACTAACGTAAAAGACGCAATAACGATGAAATAAAGGTAAATACAGGAAAACCAGCCTATCTAACATCAGATTTTAATCAGATTGATATATAGTCAGCGTATTACACGATGGGTGTATTTAGTGAAACATGGACCCAAGAATTTTCGTTGGCTTCCACTTTCGGCTACACATATTTTAAAGTGTAATTGTACAGCCCCCCCCCCCCCGCTCCGTGTCAGAGATGTACAGTATGGTACACTACATCATTACACCAACTTCAGTGTCCATACATAACAATGAGAGGTTTCTTGTGGGCTTTTCGAAAAGTTTGCTTGGATATTGACTGCCTCATAATTAAATGTATGGTAGGTATTGAAATGAAGTGTACAATTTTGCAAACTACAAGGTAAACAGCTGCTCCTGTGATGAGGTTTGAATATTACAAAAAAAAACTCCAGAGAGAGAGAGAGATAGAGAGAGAGAGAGACATACAGACAGACAGACAGACACAGAGATAGCAAGAGAGGTAGAGATAGAGAAAGACAAACAAACATACATAGATACAGACAGACAGAGGAAGGCATATCATACATAAGACATGACTTTCGCCCAACTCATCACGAGAAATGTTTTAATTTACTCCGTAAACGACCGCTCGTGAGGTTTAATTTGGTTCAAATAATGAACAAAATATTTCGCCTCTCCCTTCAGACCATCATGATTGTCATGCCCCTCCCTTTGAACCCTCAATTGTTTTCATACCAGCCCAATTTCTCCCAAGCCCCCCCCCCCGCCTCCGCCGTAAATTCTGACCCCAGCCTTACGCCATATAAAAGTGTGACAGATCTGAATGCCTGATTTAAAAATGCTCTCAAAGTCGTTCAAAAACGTTCACTGACTGATTCCCAATCAGTCATTCGGGTTATGATTTTACACAAAAATAACGCAGTTGTGTTTTTTCTTAAAAAATAATTTTTCCATCAAATAAAGAATTGACCAAACCTGGCGATAGTACACGCATATACCAGGGGCATTATAACATGTGGTCATGTTCTTTGGACCCTTAATTAACCGGAGCGATCTCCAGCCATTCTTTTGTAATGAGTGCCAAAATATAGTTTATAATCTAATCAGAGATCATGCTACATAGTAGGTGTCTACTTGAAACGGTGCCAATGGTACGACGTGTACATGTACTCGTTCACGGGACTCATTAACTCAGTCATCAATCGTTGATACAAGGTAATATCGGTCAGATGTTGCAAGATGGTCTGAAAATGTATGATGGCAAAATGTTGGCTTATTCTATCTATCTGTCATCATTATTATGGAATATACAAGTTTTCTTCCCTCCATTTTGTGTTCTCTGATCATTTTGATATTTATGTGGAACAGCGCCTTCTGTGGCAAGAATAAGCAAGTGTCTGGCCTGTCGATGTCATCTACTTCCATGGTGGCGATGACGACACCTTTTCACGACCAAAGCATTTTTGTCATGACGGAAATTATTCAAGGTGGGGGGGATGAGAACATGCCTATTCTAGAGAAGCTGCGAAAGGGCTTGTTACCAGGAATCCAATAAAACGAAGATAAAGAGGAGGAAAAATCAGAGAAAGAACATGAAGATGCCGGTATTTTTTTATTCTTTTTTTTTTTAAATCGACCGACCAAGCCATAGTTGCCATGAAAAAGTAATGAGAAACATCAAAAATAGGGACAAAATAGAATCACCCTAAGTGCAAACTCAAAAATTTATTCTGGTGAAAGGTTACATGCCTAACTGCATTTCAGTTTAGGAAATGGTTAACAATGGACTCAATTAACAATGACGAAGAGTTTAATTAGTCTCGGATAAATCTGATGAAAGGTAAACTTTTCTCTAATACCGTCACAGCATTTACATAATCTATGTACTTTTCGTAGGCAGAACCGTGTGACTCCGAATCCAAACTCTAATGTGATCATTTACAGCCATTATCATTTCTGATTAGAGATGGCAGCGATCAGAACGTCGTTTGGCAGTGATAAGATGGACAATCAAACTAGCTTTAACCAGTCCTTATCACTACTACACAAAGAGATCAAAGAATGTAACATCGTAAATGTGAATTACACCATGATAAAAATGGTGAACACAAGACAGCTATGGCTTTCTATTCACAGCTGCATATACCATGATTCGTACGAAAAGCAACCGTACACCATAACAGTCTTTGCGTACCATGTGTACACTAGGTATGTTTGTCTTGTTGTATCCTATTGTGTGCTATGGCCATATGTATATTATCTTTATGAGTAATTTATATTAGTTTAATAGTGTGATAAGGAGAAGTTGTTTTCGTTACCTTCAAAACTGGTTTTAATTGCCCACCACTGATAAGACAACGTTCTGATACTAATCAACACCGATAAAACCTGTATTTCGCAGTAACACGACAACCGGTTACGTACTGTGACCAGCAACGTACCAGCAAGGTAACGTACGCGTAATAACACATTCTTCTCTGGGACTACCAGGAGTAATTTATCTCGGCATTAAAGACTAGAAGCTTAGGGAGGATCCGCAATGTCACACAAGGTCAATAAGGCATACAACCTACATTTAGGCATTTAACCTACACGTTCATTTAGGCATATAACTAGTCTGTAAAGTACGCCGTGACGGGGCGCCCTCAAACAGTGAGAGGAGGCCGATGAGGGCGAAACGTCACGACGTATCTTACAGTCTAGCATATAACCTGCACGTTTAGGGTCTATGGTTGGGGGGGGGGGAGGTCTAGCGACGTCAATGCGATTATTGAACTTCATTTTAGCACTTTTAACCAAATTTCGACAGAAAGCTTTCACTCCTTCAATGAGAACAGCTAAATTTGTATTTATTACTGAGATGTTGATAAGTTGATAAAAATGTACTTATGTGAGGTATGACCTAGTCTGTAAGGTACGCCGTGACGGGGCGCCCTCAAACATCGGATAACCCTGTGAGAGGAGGCCGGTAAGGGCGAAACGTCACGACGTATCTTACAGTCTGTGTATGACCATTTCCTGGCTTTGTGGTAGTATTTTAATGTATTTAGCATCATGTTTTTATATTGCATCGATCGTAGTGGTGTGACCACTACAGTTCTCCTCATAGTTTACAGCATATATGAACGTTTGATGTCGTACTTGTGAATGCTCCCTTAGGGGGAGGGGAGGGGTTTTGACCTAAGCGAACGATATCGATGTTCATTTGTTGAGCTTGTGCGACATTGCGTTGGTTTATTTATGTTAGAGAGGGTTCTGGGACTAGTAACGACTTCATTGATGATGTACCTCCACTGAGATGTATTTCAAATCATTCCCTAACACCGATTTGGTTACTTTATATTCGGTAAAAAAGGAGTTGTTTCTGGTCAGGACATATGTCTAAAGTGGTGCGACGACGCGAACCATTTTTTAGTACAACTGTACTGATAAGGTTCAGTAGTACTACAGGCATGGCAAGTGTGTGTGTGTGTGTGTGTGTGTGTGTGTGTGTGTGTGTGTGTGTGTGTGTGCGTGTGCATGTAATTTACTCCTATATATGCGTCGCTTTCATAGCGCATCTCATTTGCCTAAGGCATGTCATTTGTTATACAGTGCACCATTTACCTTAATGCATTCGTCAGTTATTTTCATATGTATGTCATTTACCTTTATATATGCATTGTTTTGCTTTATGCATGTCATTTACTTTCATCATACGTATATCATTTGCCTTGTGTCATCTTTTTTACATGGCACACCATTTAAGTAATTTATTGCCACATGTGAACCATTTATATTTATGATGCACCATTTACCTTATGTGTGTGTAATTTATTTTCGTATTTTCATCGTTTGCCTTATTGGTGTGTTATTTATATTCGCACATGCGTAATTACATGTACAAGTGTGTTTATTTTCAAACACGATTCAATTGCCCTTATGTGCATATTATATGCTCATACACATGCATAATTTACCTTTATACGTGTCACTTACGATAGCACGTGTAAAACAGATCTTTTACATTCATTATCATCACACATTGAATGTAGACGAATAAAAAAGTAAGTAACATCATTATAGATAAGTAACTTATAATTATAAATGACACTTACCACTCTTTGCCGTCAGGTGCAGGTGATGTGCTATGCATTTGATATCCTGTAGATATAATAGACATTGCCTTGAATGACAGCCACAAAAGCCAGATGACAGTATTTTCAGTTGGTTATTTAGAATGTTTATGGAACTTACTGTATATTTTATTTAAATTCCCATCCTTCAAGATAAAATTGAATTTACCAAGAGCACTGTAAACAGGTTATGATATGGCAATTCTGGCAAAAGGTCCCCTGAAAATTAGACTGTTGAATAATTTATATTTATATTCTTACAGTCTAATTTCCATATTATCTAGTCAATGCTAGGGGTGTCATCGCTGCCAAGCAATTCTTTGTCGCCTTTTTTGAGTTGCCATAACATATGCCGGAGGAAACAGTTTTTATTTTTATCTATGGTTGGAGGGAGGGAGTGGCAAGTTCACACACACACATACCCAATGCTTGACTGCGAATAGTTATGACTTATAAGGGCTTTGTGCCCTCTCAAACAAATACAAACATGGAGTTTGTACATGTTGGTGTGAAAATAAATTAGATATGACACGGCAAAGACAGCGAATGCAGACGAAGACGCGCACGGAGAAAATGGAGACAGCGGCGGAATTGTGAAATTTGTGAGTGTTATGTATGAGAGAAAGGATATAGACAGCAAGTGCAAATAATCAAAACTACCGGACCAACCGACAAACCGGTCACCAACTTAACCTAACCAGAGCACAACCAAACAACATAAGCCAAATAGAAAGAGAAAATAGATGTACTGTAATATGTAATGTGTAATCATGTTTAGTGACAGCGATAAAGGACTCAGACGCGACGCGAGTTAGTTGACGATGGCGAAGACGGCGGCAGCGGCGATGACAACGAAGACGGTGAAAATAATGATAGTATTGTCATTGTGCAGGTTGGGGAGGGCAGGGAGGGGAGAAGAGATTTAGAACAGCAGTCACACATTCATTCATTCATACTTAAAAAAGTAAAAAACAATAACAATTCATGAACTTTTAATAATCGCCTTCTTGGGTCTTCGTATACATTCCATCCTAAAGTGAAAAAATCAAAAAATAGTATGACAATTGAAATCTTATATATAACAACATTCATTCAAATTATAATAATTACCAATTTTGTAATATACTGCGGAATAGATAGCTTAAACCAAAATGTCTAACATCTGATATTCCACTAGTGTTCTTTATACCATGACCGTGCATAGTTACTCTCAAGGTAACGAATCTCCAAAATGTACTTGTGACATAAGTTTGTCACTGCTTGTCATGTGCTTAGTACTGACGAAAGACTCTTTAGATAAATTGTACTTTCCATTGCTAAAAGAAAACAACTTTGGGCAAAAACCTAATGGCCATTTTCAGTAATTTTACAATTCCAAATGTTCACTTACTTCTTTCACTTCTGATTGGCTGTCTGATGTTCATCTGCCCTCTATTTTCGTGCCATCTTGGGTGGCCTTGGGGATCCATCCTTAAAGGAATGAATCAAACAGTACAGTATAATCTTATTGAAGAAATGAAATAACAGTCATTCAGATTCTAATATTTACTCTTAAGTTGCCGCTACTCACTATGACCTTTTTGAAAAATATTACTGCCAATAATATAATTATGCTAATCTCCAAAATGTTTCTTCATTCAGCTACAATCTACTTGTGACATAAGTTTGTCACTGTTTGTCATGTTCTTAGTACTGACGAAAGACTCTTTAGATAACTTGTACTTTCCATTCCTAAAACAAAACAACTTTGGGCAAACAACCTAATGGCCATTTTCAGTAATTTTACAATACCAAATGTTCACTTACTTCTTTCACTTCTGATTGGCTGTCTGATGTTCATCTGCCCTCTATTTTCGTGCCATCTTGGGTGGCCTTGGGGATCCATCCTAAAAGGAATGAATCAAACAGTACAGTATAATCTTATTGAAGCAATGAAATAACAGTCATTCAGATTCTAATATTTACTCTAAGTTGCCGCTACTCACTATGACCTTTTTGAAAATATTACTGCCAATAATATAATTATGCTAATCTCCAAAATGTTTCTTCATTCAGCTACAATCTACTTGTGACATGAGTTTGTCACTGTTTGTCATGTTCTTAGTACTGACGAAAGACTCTTTAGATAACTTGTACTTTCCATTGCTAAAAGAAAACCACTTTGGGCAAAACACCTAATGGCCATTTTCAGTAATTTTACAATTCCAAATGTTCACTTACTTCTTTCACTTCTGATTGGCTGTCTGATGTTCATCTGCCCTCTATTTTCGTAACATCTTGGGTGGCCTTGGGGATCCATCCTTAAAGGAATGAATCAAACAGTACAGTATAATCTTATTGAAGCAATGAAATAACAGTCATTCAGATTCTAATATTTACTCTTAAGTTGCCGCTACTCATTATGACCTTTTTGAAAAATATTACTGCCAATAATATAATTATGCTAATCTCCAAAATGTTTCTTCATTCAGCTACAATCTACTTGTGACCTAAAGTTGTCACTGCTTGTCATGTGCTTACTACAGACGAAAGACTCTTTAGATAACTTGTACTTTCCATTGCTAAAAGAAAACAACTTTGGGCAAAAACCTAATGGCCATTTTCAGTAATTTTACAATTCCAAATGTTCACTTACTTCTTTCACTTCTGATTGGCTGTCTGATGTTCATCTGCCCTCTATTTTCGTGCCATCTTGGGTGGCCTTGGGGATCCATCCTTAAAGGAATGAATCAAACAGTACAGTATAATCTTATTGAAGAAATGAAATAACAGTCATTCAGATTCTAATATTTACTCTTAAGTTGCCGCTACTCACTATGACCTTTTTGAAAAATATTACTGCCAATAATATAATTATGCTAATCTCCAAAATGTTTCTTCATTCAGCTACAATCTACTTGTGACATAAGTTTGTCACTGTTTGTCATGTTCTTAGTACTGACGAAAGACTCTTTAGATAACTTGTACTTTCCATTGCTAAAAGAAAACAACTTTGGGCAAAAAACCTAATGCCCATTTTCAGTAATTTTACAATTCCAAATGTTCACTTACTTCTTTCACTTCTGATTGCCTGTCTGATGTTCATCTGCACTCTATTTTCGTGCCATCTTGGGTGGCCTTGGGGATCCATCCTTAAAGGAATGAATCAAACAGTACACTATAATCTTATTGAAGCAATGAAATAACAGTCATTCAGATTCTAATATTTACTCTAAGTTGCCGCTACTCACTATGACCTTTGTGAAAATATTACTGCCAATAATATAATTATGCTAATCTCCAAAATGTTTCTTCATTCAGCTACAATCTACTTGTGACAAGGTTGTCACTGCTTGTCATGTTCTTAGTACTGATGAAAGACTCTTTAGATAACTTGTACTTTCCATTGCTAAAGGAAAACCAGTTTGGGCAAAAAACTAATGGCCATTTTCAGTAATTTTACAATTCCAAATGTTCACTTACTTCTTTCACTTCTGATTGGCTGTCTGATGTTCATCTGCCCTCTATTTTCGTGCCATCTTGGGTGGCCTTGGGGATCCATCCTTAAAGGAATGAATCAAACAGTACAGTATAATCTTAATGAAGCAATGAAATAACAGTCATTCAGATTCTAATATTTACTCTTAAGTTGCCGCTACTCACAATGACCTTTTTGAAAAATATTACTGTCAATAATATAATTATGCTAATCTCCAAAATGTTTCTTCATTCAGCTACAATCTACTTGTGACATAAGTTTGTCACTGCTTGTCATGTGCTTAGTACTGACGAAAGACTCTTTAGATAACTTGTACTTTCCATTGCTAAAAGAAAACAACTTTGGGCAAAAAACCTAATGCCAATTTTCAGTAATTTTACAATTCCAAATGTTCACTTACTTCTTTCACTTCTGATTGCCTGTCTGATGTTCATCTGCCCTCTATTTTCGTGCCATCTTGGGTGGCCTTGGGGATCCATCCTTAAAGGAATGAATCAAACAGTACACTATAATCTTATTGAAGCAATGAAATAACAGTCATTCAGATTCTAATATTTACTCTAAGTTGCCGCTACTCACTATGACCTTTTTGAAAATATTACTGCCAATAATATAATTATGCTAATCTCCAAAATGTTTCTTCATTCAGCTACAATCTACTTGTGACATAAGTTTGTCACTGCTTGTCATGTTCTTAGTACTGACGAAAGACTCTTTAGATAACTTGTACTTTCCATTGCTAAAACAAAACAACTTTGGGCAAAAAACCTAATGGCCATTTTCAGTAATTTTACAATTCCAAATGTTCACTTACTTCTTTCACTTCTGATTGGCTGTCTGATGTTCATCTGCCCTCTATTTTCGTGCCATCTTGGGTGGCCTTGGGGATCCATGCTAAAAGGAATGAATCAAACAGTACAGTGTAATCTTATTGAAGCAATGAAATAACAGTCATTCAGATTCTAATATTTACTCTAAGTTGCCGCTACTCACTATGACCTTTTTGAAAATATTACTGCCAATAATATAATTATGCTAATCTCCAAAATGTTTCTTCATTCAGCTACAATGTACTTGTGACATAAGTTTGTCACTGTTTGTCATGTTCTTAGTACTGACGAAAGACTCTTTAGATAACTTGTACTTTCCATTGCTAAAACAAAACAACTTTGGGCAAAACACCTAATGGCCATTTTCAGTAATTTTACAATTCCAAATGTTCACTTACTTCTTTCACTTCTGATTGGCTGTCTGATGTTCATCTGCCCTCTATTTTCGTGCCATCTTGGGTGGCCTTGGGATCCATCCTTAAAGGAATGAATCAAACAGTACAGTATAATCTTATTGAAGCAATGAAATAACAGTCATTCAGATTCTAATATTTACTCTTAAGTTGCCGCTACTCATTATGACCTTTTTGAAAAATATTACTGCCAATAATATAATTATGCTAATCTCCAAAATGTTTCTTCATTCAGCTACAATCTACTTGTGACATAAGTTTGTCACTGCTTGTCATGTGCTTAGTACTGACGAAAGACTCTTTAGATAACTTGTACTTTCCATTGCTAAAAGAAAACAACTTTGGGCAAAAAACCTAATGCCCATTTTCAGTAATTTTACAATTCCAAATGTTCACTTACTTCTTTCACTTCTGATTGCCTGTCTGATGTTCATCTGCCCTCTATTTTCGTGCCATCTTGGGTGGCCTTGGGGATCCATCCTAAAAGGAATGAATCAAACAGTACAGTGTAATCTTATTGAAGCAATGAAATAACAGTCTTTCAGATTCTAATATTTACTGTTAAGTTGCCACTACTCACTATGACCTTTTTGAAAAATATTACTGCCAATAATATAATTATGCTAATCTCCAAAATGTTTCTTCATTCAGCTACAATCTACTTGTGACATAAGTTTGTCACTGCTTGTCATGTGCTTAGTACTGACGAAAGACTCTTTAGATAACTTGTACTTTCCATTGCTAAAAGAAAACAACTTTGGGCAAAAAACCTAATGGCCATTTTCAGTAATTTTACAATTCCAAATGTTCACTTACTTCTTTCACTTCTGATTGCCTGTCTGATGTTAATCTGCCCTCTATTTTCGTGCCAGCTTGGGTGGCCATGGGGATCCATCCTTAAAGGAATGAATCAAACAGTACAGTATAATCTTATTGAAGCAATGAAATAACAGTCATTCAGATTCTAATATTTACTCTAAGTTGCCGCTAATTACTATGACCTTTGTGAAAATATTACTGCCAATAATATAATTATGCTAATCTCCAAAATGTTTCTTCATTCGGCTACAATCTACTTGTGACATAAGTTTGTCACTGTTTGTCATGTGCTTAGTACTGACGAAAGACTCTTTAGATAACTTGTACTTTCCATTGGTAAAAGAAAACCACTTTGGGCAAAAAACTAATGGCCATTTTCAGTAATTTTACAATTCCAAATGTTCACTTACTTCTTTCACTTCTGATTGGCTGTCTGATGTTCATCTGCCCTCTATTTTCGTGCCATCTTGGGTGGCCTTGGGGATCCATCCTTAAAGGAATGAATTAAACAGTACACTATAATCTGAATGTAGCAATAAAATAACAGTCATTCAGATTCTAATATTTACTCTAAGTTGCCGCTACTCACTATGACCTTTTTGAAAATATTACTGCCAATAATATAATTATGCTAATCTCCAAAATGTTTCTTCATTCAGCTACAATCTACTTGTGACATAAGTTTGTCACTGTTTGTCATGTTCTTAGTACTAACGAAAGACTCTTTAGATAACTTGTACTTTCCATTGCTAAAAGAAAACAACTTTGGCAAAAAACCTAATGCCAATTTTCAGTAATTTTACAATTCCAAATGTTCACTTACTTCTTTCACTTCTGATTGGCTGTCTGATGTTCATCTGCCCTCTATTTTCGTGCCATCTTGGGTGGCCTTGGGGATCCATCCTAAAAGGAATGAATCAAACAGTACAGTGTAATCTTATTGAAGCAATGAAATAACAGTCTTTCAGATTCTAATATTTACTGTTAAGTTGCCACTACTCACTATGACCTTTTTGAAAAATATTACTGCCAATAATATAATTATGCTAATCTCCAAAATGTTTCTTCATTCAGCTACAATCTACTTGTGACATAAGTTTGTCACTGCTTGTCATGTGCTTAGTACTGACGAAAGACTCTTTAGATAACTTGTACTTTCCATTGCTAAAAGAAAACAACTTTGGGCAAAAAACCTAATGGCCATTTTCAGTAATTTTACAATTCCAAATGTTCACTTACTTCTTTCACTTCTGATTGCCTGTCTGATGTTAATCTGCCCTCTATTTTCGTGCCAGCTTGGGTGGCCATGGGGATCCATCCTTAAAGGAATGAATCAAACAGTACAGTATAATCTTATTGAAGCAATGAAATAACAGTCATTCAGATTCTAATATTTACTCTAAGTTGCCGCTAATTACTATGACCTTTGTGAAAATATTACTGCCAATAATATAATTATGCTAATCTCCAAAATGTTTCTTCATTCGGCTACAATCTACTTGTGACATAAGTTTGTCACTGTTTGTCATGTGCTTAGTACTGACGAAAGACTCTTTAGATAACTTGTACTTTCCATTGGTAAAAGAAAACCACTTTGGGCAAAAAACTAATGGCCATTTTCAGTAATTTTACAATTC
This sequence comes from Glandiceps talaboti, assembly GCF_964340395.1. NCBI lineage: Eukaryota > Metazoa > Hemichordata > Enteropneusta > Spengelidae > Glandiceps > Glandiceps talaboti. Next base: position 5,199,653 of record NC_135550.1, on the reverse strand, counting down.
CAAATGTTCACTTACTTCTTTCACTTCTGATTGGCTGTCTGATGTTCATCTGCCCTCTATTTTCGTGCCATCTTGGGTGGCCTTGGGGATCCATCCTTAAAGGAATGAATTAAACAGTACACTATAATCTGAATGTAGCAATAAAATAACAGTCATTCAGATTCTAATATTTACTCTAAGTTGCCGCTACTCACTATGACCTTTTTGAAAATATTACTGCCAATAATATAATTATGCTAATCTCCAAAATGTTTCTTCATTCAGCTACAATCTACTTGTGACATAAGTTTGTCACTGTTTGTCATGTTCTTAGTACTGACGAAAGACTCTTTAGATAACTTGTACTTTCCATTGCTAAAAGAAAACAACTTTGGCAAAAAACCTAATGGCCATTTTCAGTAATTTTACAATTCCAAATGTTCACTTACTTCTTTCACTTCTGATTGGCTGTCTGATGTTCATCTGCCCTCTATTTTCGTGCCATCTTGGGTGGCCTTGGGATCCATCCTTAAAGGAATGAATCAAACAGTACAGTATAATCTTATTGAAGCAATGAAATAACAGTCATTCAGATTCTAATATTTACTCTTAAGTTGCCACTACTCACTATGACCTTTGTGAAAATATTACTGCCAATAATATAATTATGCTAATCTCCAAAATGTTTCTTCATTCAGCTACAATCTACTTGTGACATAAGTTTGTCACTGTTTGTCATGTTCTTAGTACTGACGAAAGACTCTTTAGATAACTTGTACTTTCCATTGCTAAAAGAAAACAACTTTGGGCAAAAAACCTAATGGCCATTTTCAGTAATTTTACAATTCCAAATGTTCACTTACTTCTTTCACTTCTGATTGCCTGTCTGATGTTAATCTGCCCTCTATTTTCGTGCCAGCTTGGGTGGCCTTGGGGATCCATCCTTAAAGGAATGAATCAAACAGTACAGTATAATCTTATTGAAGCAATGAAATAACAGTCATTCAGATTCTAATATTTACTCTTAAGTTGCCGCTACTCACAATTACCTTTTTGAAAATATTACTGCCAATAATATAATTATGCTAATCTCCAAAATGTTTCTTCATTCAGCTACAATCTACTTGTGACATAAGTTTGTCACTGCTTGTCATGTGCTTAGTACTAACGAAAGACTCTTTAGATAACTTGTACTTTCCATTGCTAAAACAAAACAACTTTGGGCAAAACACCTAATGGCCATTTTCAGTAATTTTACAATTCCAAATGTTCACTTACTTCTTTCACTTCTGATTGGCTGTCTGATGTTCATCTGACCTCTATTTTCGTGCCATCTTGGGTGGCCTTGGGGATCCATCCTAAAAGGAATGAATTAAACAGTACAGTATAATCTTATTGAAGCAATGAAATAACAGTCATTCAGATTCTAATATTTACTGTTAAGTTGCCACTACTCACTATGACCTTTTTGAAAAATATTACTGCCAATAATATAATTATGCTAATCTCCAAAATTTTTCTTCATTCAGCTACAATCTACTTGTGACATAAGTTTGTCACTGCTTGGCATGTGCTTAGTACTGACGAAAGACTCTTTAGATAACTTGTACTTTCCATTGCTAAAAGAAAACAACTTTGGGCAAAAAACCTAATGGCCATTTTCAGTAATTTTACAATTCCAAATGTTCACTTACTTCTTTCACTTCTGATTGCCTGTCTGATGTTCATCTGCCCTCTATTTTCGTGCCATCTTGGGTGGCCTTGGGATCCATCCTTAAAGGAATGAATCAAACAGAACAGTATAATCTTATTGAAGCAATGAAATAACAGTCATTCAGATTCTAATATTTACTCTTAAGTTGCCGCTACTCATTATGACCTTTTTGAAAAATATTACTGCCAATAATATAATTATGCTAATCTCCAAAATGTTTCTTCATTCAGCTACAATCTACTTGTGACATAAGGTTGTCACTGTTTGTCATGTTCTTAGTACTGAAGAAAGACTCTTTAGATAACTTGTACTTTCCATTGCTAAAACAAAACAACTTTGGGCAAAACACCTAATGGCCATTTTCAGTAATTTTACAATTCCAAATGTTCACTTACTTCTTTCACTTCTGATTGGCTGTCTGATGTTCATCTGCCCTCTATTTTCGTGTCATCTTGGGTGGCCTTGGGGATCCATCCTGAAAGGAATGAATCAAACAGTACAGTATAATCTTATTGCAGCAATGAAATAACAGTCATTCAGATTCTAATATTTACTCTTAAGTTGCCACTACTCACTATGACCTTTTTGAAAAATATTACTGTCAATAATATAATTATGCTAATCTCCAAAATGTTTCTTCATTCAGCTACAATCTACTTGTGACATAAGTTTGTCACTGCTTGTCATGTGCTTAGTACTAACGAAAGACTCCTTAGATAACTTGTACTTTCCATTGCTAAAAGAAAACAACTGTGGGCAAAAACCTAATGGCCATTTTCAGTAATTTTACAATTCCAAATGTTCACTTACTTCTTTCACTTCTGATTGCCTGTCTGATGTTCATCTGCCCTCTATTTTCGTGCCATCTTGGGTGGCCTTGGGGATCCATCCTTAAAGGAATGAATCAAACAGTACAGTATAATCTAATTGAAGCAATGAAATAACAGTCATTCAGATTCTAATATTTACTCTTAAGTTGCCGCTACTCACAATGACCTTTTTGAAAAATATTACTGTCAATAATATAATTATTCTAATCTCCAAAATGTTTCTTCATTCAGCTACAATCTACTTGTGACATAAGTTTGTCACTGCTTGTCATGTGCTTAGTACTGACGAAAGACTCTTTAGATAACTTGTATTTTCCATTGCTAAAAGAAAACAACTTTGGGCAAAAAACCTAATGGCCATTTTCAGTAATTTTACAATTGCAAATGTACACTTACTTCTTTCACTTCTGATTGGCTGTCTGATATTCATCTGCCCTCAATTTTCGTGCCATCTTGGGTGGCCTTGGGGATCCATCCTTAAAGGAATGAATCAAACAGTACAGTATAATCTTATTGAAGCAATGAAATAACAGTCATTCAGATTCTAATATTTACTCTTAAGTTGCCGCTACTCACAATGACCTTTTTGAAAAATATTACTGTCAATAATATAATTATGCTAATCTCCAAAATGTTTCTTTATTCAGCTACAATCTACTTGTGACATCAGTTGTCACTGCTTGTCATGTGCTTAGTACTAACGAAAGACTCCTTAGATAACTTGTACTTTCCATTGCTAAAAGAAAACAACTGTGGGCATAAAGCTAATGGCCATTTTCAGTAATTTTACAATTCCAAATGTTCACTTACTTCTTTCACTTCTGATTGCCTGTCTGATGTTCATCTGCCCTCTATTTTCGTGCCATCTTGGGTGGCCTTGGGGATCCATCCTTAAAGGAATGAATCAAACAGTACAGTATAATCTTATTGAAGCAATGAAATAACAGTCATTCAGATTCTAATATTTACTTTAAGTTGACGCTACTCACTATGACCTTTTTGAAAATATTACTGCCAATAATATAATTATGCTAATCTCCAAAATGTTTCTTCATTCAGCTACAATCTACTTGTGACATAAGTTTGTCACTGTTTGTCATGTTCTTAGTACTGACGAAAGACTCTTTAGATAACTTGTACTTTCCATTGCTCAAAGAAAACAACTTTGGGCAAAAAACCTAATGGCCATTTTCAGTAATTTTACAATTCCAAATGTTCACTTACTTCTTTCACTTCTGATTGGCTGTCTGATGTTCATCTGCCCTCTATTTTCGTGCCATCTTGGGTGGCCTTGGGGATCCATCCTAAAAGGAATGAATCAAACAGTACAGTATAATCTTATTGAAGCAATGAAATAACAGTCATTCAGATTCTAATATTTACTCTTAAGTTGCCGCTACTCACAATGACCTTTTTGAAAAATATTACTGTCAATAACATAATTATGCTAATCTCCAAAATGTTTCTTCATTCAGCTACAATCTACTAGTGACATAAGTTTGTCACTGCTTGTCATGTGCTTAGTACTAACGAAAGACTCTTTAGATAACTTGTACTTTCCATTGTTAAAAGAAAACAACTTTGGGCAAAAAACCTAATGGCCATTTTCAGAATTTTACAATTCCAAATGTTCACTTACTTCTTTCACTTCTGATTGCCTGTCTGATGTTCATCTGCCCTCTATTTTCGTGCCATCTTGGGTGGCCTTGGGGATCCATCCTTAAAGGAATGAATCAAACAGTACAGTATAATCTCATTGAAGCAATGAAATAACAGTCATTCAGATTCTAATATTTACTCTAAGTTGACGCTACTCACTATGACCTTTTTGAAAATATAACTGCCAATAATATAATTATGCTAATCTCCAAAATGTTTCTTCATTCAGCTACAATCTACTTGTGACATAAGTTTGTCACTGCTTGTCATGTGCTTAGTACTGACTAAAGACTCTTTAGATAACTTGTACTTTCCATTGCTAAAAGAAAACAACTTTGGGCAAAAAACCTAATGGCCATTTTCAGTAATTTTACAATTGCAAATGTACACTTACTTCTTTCACTTCTGATTGGCTGTCTGATATTTTTCTGCCCTCTATTTTCGTGCCATCTTGGGTGGCCTTGGGGATCCATCCTTAAAGGAATGAATCAAACAGTACAGTATAATCTTATTGAAGCAATGAAATAACAGTCATTCAGATTCTAATATTTACTCTAAGTTGACGCTACTCACTATGACCTTTTTGAAAATATTACTGCCAATGATATAATTATGCTAATCTCCAAAATGTTTCTTCATTCAGCTACAATCTACTTGTGACATAAGTTTGTCACTGTTTGTCATGTTCTTAGTACTGACGGAAGACTCTTTAGATAACTTGTACTTTCCATTGCTAAAAGAAAACAACTTTGGGCAAAAAACCTAATGGCCATTTTCAGTAATTTTACAATTCCAAATGTTCACTTACTTCTTTCACTTCTGATTGGCTGTCTGATGTTCATCTGCCCTCTATTTTCGTGCCATCTTGGGTGGCCTTGGGGATCCATCCTAAAAGGAATGAATCAAACAGTACAGTATAATCTTATTGAAGCAATGAAATAACAGTCATTCAGATTCTAATATTTACTCTTAAGTTGCCGCTACTCACAATGACCTTTTTGAAAAATATTACTGTCAATAATATAATTATTCTAATCTCCAAAATGTTTCTTCATTCAGCTACAATCTACTTGTGACATAAGTTTGTCACTGCTTGTCATGTGCTTAGTACTGACGAAAGACTCTTTAGATAACTTGTACTTTCCATTGCTAAAAGAAAACAACTTTGGGCAAAAAACCTAATGGCCATTTTCAGTAATTTTACAATTCCAAATGTACACTTACTTCTTTCACTTCTGATTGGCTGTCTGATATTCATCTGCCCTCAATTTTCGTGCCATCTTGGGTGGCCTTGGGGATCCATCCTTAAAGGAATGAATCAAACAGTACAGTATAATCTAATTGAAGCAATGAAATAACAGTCATTCAGATTCTAATATTTACTCTTAAGTTGCCGCTACTCACAATGACCTTTTTGAAAAATATTACTGTCAATAATATAATTATTCTAATCTCCAAAATGTTTCTTCATTCAGCTACAATCTACTTGTGACATAAGTTTGTCACTGCTTGTCATGTGCTTAGTACTGACGAAAGACTCTTTAGATAACTTGTATTTTCCATTGCTAAAAGAAAACAACTTTGGGCAAAAAACCTAATGGCCATTTTCAGTAATTTTACAATTGCAAATGTACACTTACTTCTTTCACTTCTGATTGGCTGTCTGATATTCATCTGCCCTCAATTTTCGTGCCATCTTGGGTGGCCTTGGGGATCCATCCTTAAAGGAATGAATCAAACAGTACAGTATAATCTTATTGAAGCAATGAAATAACAGTCATTCAGATTCTAATATTTACTCTTAAGTTGCCGCTACTCACAATGACCTTTTTGAAAAATATTACTGTCAATAATATAATTATGCTGATCTCCAAAATGTTTCTTCATTCAGCTACAATCTACTTGTGACATAAGTTTGTCACTGCTTGTCATGTGCTTAGTACTAACGAAAGACTCTATAGATAACTTGTACTTTCCATTGCTAAAAGAAAACAACTGTGGGCATAAAGCTAATGGCCATTTTCAGTAATTTTACAATTCCAAATGTTCACTTACTTCTTTCACTTCTGATTGCCTGTCTGATGTTCATCTGCCCTCTATTTTCGTGCCATCTTGGGTGGCCTTGGGGATCCATCCTTAAAGGAATGAATCAAACAGTACAGTATAATCTTATTGAAGCAATGAAATAACAGTCATTCAGATTCTAATATTTACTTTAAGTTGACGCTACTCACTATGACCTTTTTGAAAATATTACTGCCAATAATATAATTATGCTAATCTCCAAAATGTTTCTTCATTCAGCTACAATCTACTTGTGACATAAGTTTGTCACTGTTTGTCATGTTCTTAGTACTGACGAAAGACTCTTTAGATAACTTGTACTTTCCATTGCTCAAAGAAAACAACTTTGGGCAAAAAACCTAATGGCCATTTTCAGTAATTTTACAATTCCAAATGTTCACTTACTTCTTTCACTTCTGATTGGCTGTCTGATGTTCATCTGCCCTCTATTTTCGTGCCATCTTGGGTGGCCTTGGGGATCCATCCTAAAAGGAATGAATCAAACAGTACAGTATAATCTTATTGAAGCAATGAAATAACAGTCATTCAGATTCTAATATTTACTCTTAAGTTGCCGCTACTCACAATGACCTTTTTGAAAAATATTACTGTCAATAACATAATTATGCTAATCTCCAAAATGTTTCTTCATTCAGCTACAATCTACTAGTGACATAAGTTTGTCACTGCTTGTCATGTGCTTAGTACTAACGAAAGACTCTTTAGATAACTTGTACTTTCCATTGCTAAAAGAAAACAACTTTGGGCAAAAAACCTAATGGCCATTTTCAGTAATTTTACAATTCCAAATGTACACTTACTTCTTTCACTTCTGATTGGCTGTCTGATATTCATCTGCCCTCAATTTTCGTGCCATCTTGGGTGGCCTTGGGGATCCATCCTTAAAGGAATGAATCAAACAGTACAGTATAATCTTATTGAAGCAATGAAATAACAGTCATTCAGATTCTAATATTTACTCTTAAGTTGCCGCTACTCACAATGACCTTTTTGAAAAATATTACTGTCAATAATATAATTATGCTAATCTCCAAAATGTTTCTTTATTCAGCTACAATCTACTTGTGACATCAGTTGTCACTGCTTGTCATGTGCTTAGTACTAACGAAAGACTCCTTAGATAACTTGTACTTTCCATTGCTAAAAGAAAACAACTGTGGGCAAAAAACCTAATGGCCATTTTCAGTAATTTTACAATTCCAAATGTTCACTTACTTCTTTCACTTCTGATTGCCTGTCTGATGTTCATCTGCCCTCTATTTTCGTGCCATCTTGGGTGGCCTTGGGGATCCATCCTGAAAGGAATGAATCAAACAGTACAGTATAATCTTATTGAAGCAATGAAATAACAGTCATTCAGATTCTAATATTTACTCTTAAGTTGCCGCTACTCACAATGACCTTTTTGAAAAATATTAATGTCAATAATATAATTATGCTGATCTCCAAAATGTTTCTTCATTCAGCTACAATCTACTTGTGACATAAGTTTGTCACTGCTTGTCATGTGCTTAGTACTAACGAAAGACTCTATAGATAACTTGTACTTTCCATTGCTAAAAGAAAACAACTGTGGGCATAAAGCTAATGGCCATTTTCAGTAATTTTACAATTCCAAATGTTCACTTACTTCTTTCACTTCTGATTGGCTGTCTGATGTTCATCTGCCCTCTATTTTCGTGCCATCTTGGGTGGCCTTGGGGATCCATCCTTAAAGGAATGAATCAAACAGTACAGTATAATCTTATTGAAGCAATGAAATAACAGTCATTCAGATTCTAATATTTACTTTAAGGTGACGCTACTCACTATGACCTTTTTGAAAATATTACTGCCAATAATATAATTATGCTAATCTCCAAAATGTTTCTTCATTCAGCTACAATCTACTTGTGACATAAGTTTGTCACTGTTTGTCATGTTCTTAGTACTGACGAAAGACTCTTTAGATAACTTGTACTTTCCATTGCTAAAAGAAAACAACTTTGGGCAAAAAACCTAATGGCCATTTTCAGTAATTTTACAATTCCAAATGTTCACTTACTTCTTTCACTTCTGATTGGCTGTCTGATGTTCATCTGCCCTCTATTTTCGTGCCATCTTGGGTGGCCTTGGGGATCCATCCTAAAAGGAATGAATCAAACAGTACAGTATAATCTTATTGAAGCAATGAAATAACAGTCATTCAGATTCTAATATTTACTCTTAAGTTGCCGCTACTCACAATGACCTTTTTGAAAAATATTACTGTCAATAACATAATTATGCTAATCTCCAAAATGTTTCTTCATTCAGCTACAATCTACTAGTGACATAAGTTTGTCACTGCTTGTCATGTGCTTAGTACTAACGAAAGACTCTTTAGATAACTTGTACTTTCCATTGTTAAAAGAAAACAACTTTGGGCAAAAAACCTAATGGCCATTTTCAGAATTTTACAATTCCAAATGTTCACTTACTTCTTTCACTTCTGATTGCCTGTCTGATGTTCATCTGCCCTCTATTTTCGTGCCATCTTGGGTGGCCTTGGGGATCCATCCTTAAAGTAATGAATCAAACAGTACAGTATAATCTCATTGAAGCAATGAAATAACAGTCATTCAGATTCTAATATTTACTCTAAGTTGACGCTACTCACTATGACCTTTTTGAAAATATAACTGCCAATAATATAATTATGCTAATCTCCAAAATGTTTCTTCATTCAGCTACAATGTACTTGTGACATAAGTTTGTCACTGCTTGTCATGTGCTTAGTACTGACTAAAGACTCTTTAGATAACTTGTACTTTCCATTGCTAAAAGAAAACAACTTTGGGCAAAAAACCTAATGGCCATTTTCAGTAATTTTACAATTGCAAATGTACACTTACTTCTTTCACTTCTGATTGGCTGTCTGATATTCTTCTGCCCTCTATTTTCGTGCCATCTTGGGTGGCCTTGGGGATCCATCCTTAAAGGAATGAATCAAACAGTACAGTATAATCTTATTGAAGCAATGAAATAACAGTCATTCAGATTCTAATATTTACTCTAAGTTGACGCTACTCACTATGACCTTTTTGAAAATATTACTGCCAATAATATAATTATGCTAATCTCCAAAATGTTTCTTCATTCAGCTACAATCTACTTGTGACATAAGTTTGTCACTGTTTGTCATGTTCTTAGTACTGACGAAAGACTCTTTAGATAACTTGTACTTTCCATTGCTAAAAGAAAACAACTTTGGGCAAAAAACCTAATGGCCATTTTCAGTAATTTTACAATTCCAAATGTTCACTTACTTCTTTCACTTCTGATTGGCTGTCTGATGTTCATCTGCCCTCTATTTTCGTGCCATCTTGGGTGGCCTTGGGGATCCATCCTAAAAGGAATGAATCAAACAGTACAGTATAATCTTATTGAAGCAATGAAATAACAGTCATTCAGATTCTAATATTTACTCTTAAGTTGCCGCTACTCACAATGACCTTTTTGAAAAATATTACTGTCAATAACATAATTATGCTAATCTCCAAAATGTTTCTTCATTCAGCTACAATCTACTAGTGACATAAGTTTGTCACTGCTTGTCATGTGCTTAGTACTAACGAAAGACTCTTTAGATAACTTGTACTTTCCATTGTTAAAAGAAAACAACTTTGGGCAAAAAAGCTAATGGCCATTTTCAGAATTTTACAATTCCAAATGTTCACTTACTTCTTTCACTTCTGATTGCCTGTCTGATGTTCATCTGCCCTCTATTTTCGTGCCATCTTGGGTGGCCTTGGGGATCCATCCTTAAAGGAATGAATCAAACAGTACAGTATAATCTCATTGAAGCAATGAAATAACAGTCATTCAGATTCTAATATTTACTCTAAGTTGACGCTACTCACTATGACCTTTTTGAAAATATAACTGCCAATAATATAATTATGCTAATCTCCAAAATGTTTCTTCATTCAGCTACAATGTACTTGTGACATAAGTTTGTCACTGCTTGTCATGTGCTTAGTACTGACTAAAGACTCTTTAGATAACTTGTACTTTCCATTGCTAAAAGAAAACAACTTTGGGCAAAAAACCTAATGGCCATTTTCAGTAATTTTACAATTGCAAATGTACACTTACTTCTTTCACTTCTGATTGGCTGTCTGATATTCTTCTGCCCTCTATTTTCGTGCCATCTTGGGTGGCCTTGGGGATCCATCCTTAAAGGAATGAATCAAACAGTACAGTATAATCTTATTGAAGCAATGAAATAACAGTCATTCAGATTCTAATATTTACTCTAAGTTGACGCTACTCACTATGACCTTTTTGAAAATATTACTGCCAATGATATAATTATGCTAATCTCCAAAATGTTTCTTCATTCAGCTACAATCTACTTGTGACATAAGTTTGTCACTGTTTGTCATGTTCTTAGTACTGACGGAAGACTCTTTAGATAACTTGTACTTTCCATTGCTAAAAGAAAACAACTTTGGGCAAAAAACCTAATGGCCATTTTCAGTAATTTTACAATTCCAAATGTTCACTTACTTCTTTCACTTCTGATTGCCTGTCTGATGTTCATCTGCCCTCTATTTTCGTGCCATCTTGGGTGGCCTTGGGGATCCATCCTTAAAGGAATGAATCAAACAGTACAGTATAATCTCATTGAAGCAATGAAATAACAGTCATTCAGATTCTAATATTTACTCTTAAGTTGCCGCTACTCACAATGACCTTTTTGAAAAATATTACTGTCAATAATATAATTATGCTAATCTCCAAAATGTTTCTTCATTCAGCTACAATCTACTTGTGACATAAGTTTGTCACTTTAGATAACTTGTACTTTCCATTGCTAAAAGAAAACAACTTTGGGCAAAAAACCTAATGGCCATTTTCAGTAATTTTACAATTCCAAATGTTCACTTACTTCTTTCACTTCTGATTGGCTGTCTGATGTTCATCTGCCCTCTATTTTCGTGCCATCTTGGGTGGCCTTGGGGATCCATCCTAAAAGGAATGAATCAAACAGTACAGTATAATCTTATAGAAGCAATGAAATAACAGTCATTCAGATTCTAATATTTACTCTTAAGTTGCCGCTACTCACAATGACCTTTTTGAAAAATATTACTGTCAATAATATAATTATGCTAATCTCCAAAATGTTTCTTTATTCAGCTACAATCTACTTGTGACATCAGTTGTCACTGCTTGTCATGTGCTTAGTACTAACGAAAGACTCCTTAGATAACTTGTACTTTCCATTGCTAAAAGAAAACAACTGTGGGCAAAAAACCTAATGGCCATTTTCAGTAATTTTACAATTCCAAATGTTCACTTACTTCTTTCACTTCTGAATGCCTGTCTGATGTTCACCTGCCCTCTATTTTCGTGCCATCTTGGGTGGCCTTGGGGATCCATCCTGAAAGGAATGAATCAAACAGTACAGTATAATCTTATTGAAGCAATGAAATAACAGTCATTCAGATTCTAATATTTACTCTTAAGTTGCCGCTACTCACAATGACCTTTTTGAAAAATATTACTGTCAATAATATAATTATGCTAATCTCCAAAATGTTTCTTCATTCAGCTACAATCTACTTGTGACATAAGTTTGTCACTGCTTGTCATGTGCTTAGTACTAACGAAAGACTCTATAGATAACTTGTACTTTCCATTGCTAAAAGAAAACAACTGTGGGCAAAAAGCTAATGGCCATTTTCAGTAATTTTACAATTCCAAATGTTCACTTACTTCTTTCACTTCTGATTGCCTGTCTGATGTTCATCTGCCCTCTATTTTCGTGCCATCTTGGGTGGCCTTGGGGATCCATCCTTAAAGGAATGAATCAAACAGTACAGTATAATCTTATTGAAGCAATGAAATAACAGTCATTCAGATTCTAATATTTACTTTAAGTTGACGCTACTCACTATGACCTTTTTGAAAATATTACTGCCAATAATATAATTATGCTAATCTCCAAAATGTTTCTTCATTCAGCTACAATCTACTTGTGACATAAGTTTGTCACTGTTTGTCATGTTCTTAGTACTGACGAAAGACTCTTTAGATAACTTGTACTTTCCATTGCTAAAAGAAAACAACTTTGGGCAAAAAACCTAATGGCCATTTTCAGTAATTTTACAATTCCAAATGTTCACTTACTTCTTTCACTTCTGATTGGCTGTCTGATGTTCATCTGCCCTCTATTTTCGTGCCATCTTGGGTGGCCTTGGGGATCCATCCTTAAAGGAATGAATCAAACAGTACAGTATAATCTTATTGAAGCAATGAAATAACAGTCATTCAGATTCTAATATTTACTCTTAAGTTGCCGCTACTCACAATGACCTTTTTGAAAAATATTACTGTCAATAACATAATTATGCTAATCTCCAAAATGTTTCTTCATTCAGCTACAATCTACTTGTGACATAAGTTTGTCACTGCTTGTCATGTGCTTAGTACTAACGAAAGACTCTTTAGATAACTTGTACTTTCCATTGCTAAAAGAAAACAACTTTGGGCAAAAAACCTAATGGCCATTTTCAGAATTTTACAATTCCAAATGTTCACTTACTTCTTTCACTTCTGATTGCCTGTCTGATGTTCATCTGCCCTCTATTTTCGTGCCATCTTGGGTGGCCTTGGGGATCCATCCTTAAAGGAATGAATCAAACAGTACAGTATAATCTCATTGAAGCAATGAAATAACAGTCATTCAGATTCTAATATTTACTCTAAGTTGACGCTACTCACTATGACCTTTTTGAAAATATTACTGCCAATAATATAATTATGCTAATCTCCAAAATGTTTCTTCATTCAGCTACAATCTACTTGTGACATACGTTTGTCACTGTTTGTCATGTTCTTAGTACTGACGAAAGACTCTTTAGATAACTTGTACTTTCCATTGCTAAAAGAAAACAACTTTGGGCAAAAAACCTAATGGCCATTTTCAGTAATTTTACAATTCCAAATGTTCACTTACTTCTTTCACTTCTGATTGGCTGTCTGATGTTCATCTGCCCTCTATTTTCGTGCCATCTTGGGTGGCCTTGGGGATCCATCCTAAAAGGAATGAATCAAACAGTACAGTATAATCTTATTGAAGCAATGAAATAACAGTCATTCAGATTCTAATATTTACTCTTAAGTTGCCGCTACTCACAATGACCTTTTTGAAAAATATTACTGTCAATAATATAATTATGCTAATCTCCAAAATGTTTCTTCATTCAGCTACAATCTACTTGTGACATAAGTTTGTCACTGCTTGTCATGTGCTTAGTACTAACGAAAGACTCTATAGATAACTTGTACTTTCCATTGCTAAAAGAAAACTACTGTGGGCAAAAAGCTAATGGCCATTTTCAGTAATTTTACAATTCCAAATGTTCACTTACTTCTTTCACTTCTGATTGGCTGTCTGATGTTCATCTGCCCTCTATTTTCGTGCCATCTTGGGTGGCCTTGGGGATCCATCCTTAAAGGAATGAATCAAACAGTACAGTATAATCTTATTGAAGCAATGAAATAACAGTCATTCAGATTCTAATATTTACTTTAAGTTGACGCTACTCACTATGACCTTTTTGAAAATATTACTGCCAATAATATAATTATGCTAATCTCCAAAATGTTTCTTCATTCAGCTACAATCTACTTGTGACATAAGTTTGTCACTGTTTGTCATGTTCTTAGTACTGACGAAAGACTCTTTAGATAACTTGTACTTTCCATTGTTAAAAGAAAACAACTTTGGGCAAAAAACCTAATGGCCATTTTCAGAATATTACAATTCCAAATGTTCACTTACTTCTTTCACTTCTGATTGCCTGTCTGATGTTCATCTGCCCTCTATTTTCGTGCCATCTTGGGTGGCCTTGGGGATCCATCCTTAAAGGAATGAATCAAACAGTACAGTATAATCTCATTGAAGCAATGAAATAACAGTCATTCAGATTCTAATATTTACTCTAAGTTGACGCTACTCACTATGACCTTTTTGAAAATATTACTGCCAATAATATAATTATGCTAATCTCCAAAATGTTTCTTCATTCAGCTACAATCTACTTGTGACATACGTTTGTCACTGTTTGTCATGTTCTTAGTACTGACGAAAGACTCTTTAGATAACTTGTACTTTCCATTGCTAAAAGAAAACAACTTTGGGCAAAAAACCTAATGGCCATTTTCAGTAATTTTACAATTCCAAATGTTCACTTACTTCTTTCACTTCTGATTGGCTGTCTGATGTTCACCTGCCCTCTATTTTCGTGCCATCTTGGGTGGCCTTGGGGATCCATCCTAAAAGGAATGAATCAAACAGTACAGTATAATCTTATTGAAGCAATGAAATAACAGTCATTCAGATTCTAATATTTACTCTTAAGTTGCCGCTACTCACAATGACCTTTTTGAAAAATATTACTGTCAATAATATAATTATGCTAATCTCCAAAATGTTTCTTCATTCAGCTACAATCTACTTGTGACATAAGTTTGTCACTGCTTGTCATGTGCTTAGTACTAACGAAAGACTCTATAGATAACTTGTACTTTCCATTGCTAAAAGAAAACTACTGTGGGCAAAAAGCTAATGGCCATTTTCAGTAATTTTACAATTCCAAATGTTCACTTACTTCTTTCACTTCTGATTGCCTGTCTGATGTTCATCTGCCCTCTATTTTCGTGCCATCTTGGGTGGCCTTGGGGATCCATCCTTAAAGGAATGAATCAAACAGTACAGTATAATCTTATTGAAGCAATGAAATAACAGTCATTCAGATTCTAATATTTACTTTAAGTTGACGCTACTCACTATGACCTTTTTGAAAATATTACTGCCAATAATATAATTATGCTAATCTCCAAAATGTTTCTTCATTCAGCTACAATCTACTTGTGACATAAGTTTGTCACTGTTTGTCATGTTCTTAGTACTGACGAAAGACTCTTTAGATAACTTGTACTTTCCATTGCTCAAAGAAAACAACTTTGGGCAAAAAACCTAATGGCCATTTTCAGTAATTTTACAATTCCAAATGTTCACTTACTTCTTTCACTTCTGATTGGCTGTCTGATGTTCATCTGCCCTCTATTTTCGTGCCATCTTGGGTGGCCTTGGGGATCCATCCTAAAAGGAATGAATCAAACAGTACAGTATAATCTTATTGAAGCAATGAAATAACAGTCATTCAGATTCTAATATTTACTCTTAAGTTGCCGCTACTCACAATGACCTTTTTGAAAAATATTACTGTCAATAACATAATTATGCTAATCTCCAAAATGTTTCTTCATTCAGCTACAATCTACTTGTGACATAAGTTTGTCACTGCTTGTCATGTGCTTAGTACTAACGAAAGACTCTTTAGATAACTTGTACTTTCCATTGTTAAAAGAAAACAACTTTGGGCAAAAAACCTAATGGCCATTTTCAGAATTTTACAATTCCAAATGTTCACTTACTTCTTTCACTTCTGATTGCCTGTCTGATGTTCATCTGCCCTCTATTTTCGTGCCATCTTGGGTGGCCTTGGGGATCCATCCTTAAAGGAATGAATCAAACAGTACAGTATAATCACATTGAAGCAATGAAATAACAGTCATTCAGATTCTAATATTTACTCTAAGTTGACGCTACTCACTATGACCTTTTTGAAAATATTACTGCCAATAATATAATTATGCTAATCTCCAAAATGTTTCTTCATTCAGCTACAATCTACTTGTGACATACGTTTGTCACTGTTTGTCATGTTCTTAGTACTGACGAAAGACTCTTTAGATAACTTGTACTTTCCATTGCTAAAAGAAAACAACTTTGGGCAAAAAACCTAATGGCCATTTTCAGTAATTTTACAATTCCAAATGTTCACTTACTTCTTTCACTTCTGATTGGCTGTCTGATGTTCATCTGCCCTCTATTTTCGTGCCATCTTGGGTGGCCTTGGGGATCCATCCTAAAAGGAATGAATCAAACAGTACAGTATAATCTTATTGAAGCAATGAAATAACAGTCATTCAGATTCTAATATTTACTCTTAAGTTGCCGCTACTCACAATGACCTTTTTGAAAAATATTACTGTCAATAACATAATTATGCTAATCTCCAAAATGTTTCTTCATTCAGCTACAATCTACTTGTGACATAAGTTTGTCACTGCTTGTCATGTGCTTAGTACTAACGAAAGACTCTTTAGATAACTTGTACTTTCCATTGCTAAAAGAAAACCACTTTGGGCAAAAAACCTAATGGCCATTTTCAGAATTTTACAATTCCAAATGTTCACTTACTTCTTTCACTTCTGATTGCCTGTCTGATGTTCATCTGCCCTCTATTTTCGTGCCATCTTGGGTGGCCTTGGGGATCCATCCTTAAAGGAATGAATCAAACAGTACAGTATAATCTCATTGAAGCAATGAAATAACAGTCATTCAGATTCTAATATTTACTCTTAAGTTGCCGCTACTCACAATGACCTTTTTGAAAAATATTACTGTCAATAACATAATTATGCTAATCTCCAAAATGTTTCTTCATTCAGCTACAATCTACTTGTGACATAAGTTTGTCACTGCTTGTCATGTGCTTAGTACTAACGAAAGACTCTTTAGATAACTTGTACTTTCCATTGTTAAAAGAAAACAACTTTGGGCAAAAAACCTAATGGCCATTTTCAGAATTTTACAATTCCAAATGTTCACTTACTTCTTTCACTTCTGATTGCCTGTCTGATGTTCATCTGCCCTCTATTTTCGTGCCATCTTGGGTGGCCTTGGGGATCCATCCTAAAAGGAATGAATCAAACAGTACAGTATAATCTTATTGAAGCAATGAAATAACAGTCATTCAGATTCTAATATTTACTCTTAAGTTGCCGCTACTCACAATGACCTTTTTGAAAAATATTACTGCCAATAATATAATTATGCTAATCTCCAAAATGTTTCTTCATTCAGCTACAATCTACTTGTGACATAAGTTTGTCACTGCTTGTCATGTGCTTAGTACTAACGAAAGACTCTTTAGATAACTTGTACTTTCGATTGGTAAAAGAAAACAACTTTGGGCAAAAAACCTAATGGCCATTTTCAGTAATTTTACAATTCCAAATGTTCACTTACTTCTTTCACTTCTGATTGGCTGTCTGATGTTCATCTGCCCTCTATTTTCGTGCCATCTTGGGTGGCCTTGGGGATCCATCCTTAAAGGAATGAATCAAACAGTACAGTATAATCTTATTGAAGCAATGAAATAACAGTCATTCAGATTCTAATATTTACTCTTAAGTTGCCGCTACTCACTGTGACCTTTTTGAAAAATATTACTGCCAATAATATAATTATTCTAATCTCCAAAATGTTTCTTCATTCAGCTACAATCTACTTGTGACATAAGTTTGTCACTGTTTGTCATGTTCTTAGTACTGACGAAAGACTCTTTAGCTAACTTGTACTTTCCATTGCTAAAAGAAAACTACTGTGGGCAAAAAGCTAATGGCCATTTTCAGTAATTTTACAATTCCAAATGTTCACTTACTTCTTTCACTTCTGATTGCCTGTCTGATGTTCATCTGCCCTCTATTTTCGTGCCATCTTGGGTGGCCTTGGGGATCCATCCTTAAAGGAATGAATCAAACAGTACAGTATAATCTTATTGAAGCAATGAAATAACAGTCATTCAGATTCTAATATTTACTTTAAGTTGACGCTACTCACTATGACCTTTTTGAAAATATTACTGCCAATAATATAATTATGCTAATCTCCAAAATGTTTCTTCATTCAGCTACAATCTACTTGTGACATAAGTTTGTCACTGTTTGTCATGTTCTTAGTACTGACGAAAGACTCTTTAGATAACTTGTACTTTCCATTGCTCAAAGAAAACAACTTTGGGCAAAAAACCTAATGGCCATTTTCAGTAATTTTACAATTCCAAATGTTCACTTACTTCTTTCACTTCTGATTGGCTGTCTGATGTTCATCTGCCCTCTATTTTCGTGCCATCTTGGGTGGCCTTGGGGATCCATCCTAAAAGGAATGAATCAAACAGTACAGTATAATCTTATTGAAGCAATGAAATAACAGTCATTCAGATTCTAATATTTACTCTTAAGTTGCCGCTACTCACAATGACCTTTTTGAAAAATATTACTGTCAATAACATAATTATGCTAATCTCCAAAATGTTTCTTCATTCAGCTACAATCTACTTGTGACATAAGTTTGTCACTGCTTGTCATGTGCTTAGTACTAACGAAAGACTCTTTAGATAACTTGTACTTTCCATTGCTAAAAGAAAACCACTTTGGGCAAAAAACCTAATGGCCATTTTCAGAATTTTACAATTCCAAATGTTCACTTACTTCTTTCACTTCTGATTGCCTGTCTGATGTTCATCTGCCCTCTATTTTCGTGCCATCTTGGGTGGCCTTGGGGATCCATCCTTAAAGGAATGAATCAAACAGTACAGTATAATCTCATTGAAGCAATGAAATAACAGTCATTCAGATTCTAATATTTACTCTAAGTTGACGCTACTCACTATGACCTTTTTGAAAATATTACTGCCAATAATATAATTATGCTAATCTCCAAAATGTTTCTTCATTCAGCTACAATCTACTTGTGACATACGTTTGTCACTGTTTGTCATGTTCTTAGTACTGACGAAAGACTCTTTAGATAACTTGTACTTTCCATTGCTAAAAGAAAACAACTTTGGGCAAAAAACCTAATGGCCATTTTCAGTAATTTTACAATTCCAAATGTTCACTTACTTCTTTCACTTCTGATTGGCTGTCTGATGTTCATCTGCCCTCTATTTTCGTGCCATCTTGGGTGGCCTTGGGGATCCATCCTAAAAGGAATGAATCAAACAGTACAGTATAATCTTATTGAAGCAATGAAATAACAGTCATTCAGATTCTAATATTTACTCTTAAGTTGCCGCTACTCACAATGACCTTTTTGAAAAATATTACTGTCAATAATATAATTATGCTAATCTCCAAAATGTTTCTTCATTCAGCTACAATCTACTTGTGACATAAGTTTGTCACTGCTTGTCATGTGCTTAGTACTAACGAAAGACTCTATAGATAACTTGTACTTTCCATTGCTAAAAGAAAACTACTGTGGGCAAAAAGCTAATGGCCATTTTCAGTAATTTTACAATTCCAAATGTTCACTTACTTCTTTCACTTCTGATTGCCTGTCTGATGTTCATCTGCCCTCTATTTTCGTGCCATCTTGGGTGGCCTTGGGGATCCATCCTTAAAGGAATGAATCAAACAGTACAGTATAATCTTATTGAAGCAATGAAATAACAGTCATTCAGATTCTAATATTTACTTTAAGTTGACGCTACTCACTATGACCTTTTTGAAAATATTACTGCCAATAATATAATTATGGTAATCTCCAAAATGTTTCTTCATTCAGCTACAATCTACTTGTGACATAAGTTTGTCACTGTTTGTCATGTTCTTAGTACTGACGAAAGACTCTTTAGATAACTTGTACTTTCCATTGTTAAAAGAAAACAACTTTGGGCAAAAAACCTAATGGCCATTTTCAGAATTTTACAATTCCAAATGTTCACTTACTTCTTTCACTTCTGATTGGCTGTCTGATGTTCATCTGCCCTCTATTTTCGTGCCATCTTGGGTGGCCTTGGGGATCCATCCTTAAAGGAATGAATCAAACAGTACAGTATAATCTCATTGAAGCAATGAAATAACAGTCATTCAGATTCTAATATTTACTCTAAGTTGACGCTACTCACTATGACCTTTTTGAAAATATTACTGCCAATAATATAATTATGCTAATCTCCAAAATGTTTCTTCATTCAGCTACAATCTACTTGTGACATACGTTTGTCACTGTTTGTCATGTTCTTAGTACTGACGAAAGACTCTTTAGATAACTTGTACTTTCCATTGCTAAAAGAAAACAACTTTGGGCAAAAAACCTAATGGCCATTTTCAGTAATTTTACAATTCCAAATGTTCACTTACTTCTTTCACTTCTGATTGGCTGTCTGATGTTCATCTGCCCTCTATTTTCGTGCCATTTTGGGTGGCCTTGGGGATCCATCCTAAAAGGAATGAATCAAACAGTACAGTATAATCTTATTGAAGCAATGAAATAACAGTCATTCAGATTCTAATATTTACTCTTAAGTTGCCGCTACTCACAATGACCTTTTTGAAAAATATTACTGTCAATAATATAATTATGCTAATCTCCAAAATGTTTCTTCATTCAGCTACAATCTACTTGTGACATAAGTTTGTCACTGCTTGTCATGTGCTTAGTACTAACGAAAGACTCTATAGATAACTTGTACTTTCCATTGCTAAAAGAAAACTACTGTGGGCAAAAAGCTAATGGCCATTTTCAGTAATTTTACAATTCCAAATGTTCACTTACTTCTTTCACTTCTGATTGCCTGTCTGATGTTCATCTGCCCTCTATTTTCGTGCCATCTTGGGTGGCCTTGGGGATCCATCCTTAAAGGAATGAATCAAACAGTACAGTATAATCTTATTGAAGCAATGAAATAACAGTCATTCAGATTCTAATATTTACTTTAAGTTGACGCTACTCACTATGACCTTTTTGAAAATATTACTGCCAATAATATAATTATGCTAATCTCCAAAATGTTTCTTCATTCAGCTACAATCTACTTGTGACATAAGTTTGTCACTGTTTGTCATGTTCTTAGTACTGACGAAAGACTCTTTAGATAACTTGTACTTTCAATTGCTAAAAGAAAACAACTTTGGGCAAAAAACCTAATGGCCATTTTCAGTAATTTTACAATTCCAAATGTTCACTTACTTCTTTCACTTCTGATTGGCTGTCTGATGTTCATCTGCCCTCTATTTTCGTGCCATCTTGGGTGGCCTTGGGGATCCATCCTAAAAGGAATGAATCAAACAGTACAGTATAATCTTATTGAAGCAATGAAATAACAGTCATTCAGATTCTAATATTTACTCTTAAGTTGCCGCTACTCACAATGACCTTTTTGAAAAATATTACTGTCAATAACATAATTATGCTAATCTCCAAAATGTTTCTTCATTCAGCTACAATCTACTTGTGACATAAGTTTGTCACTGCTTGTCATGTGCTTAGTACTAACGAAAGACTCTTTAGATAACTTGTACTTTCCATTGTTAAAAGAAAACAACTTTGGGCAAAAAACCTAATGGCCATTTTCAGAATTTTACAATTCCAAATGTTCACTTACTTCTTTCACTTCTGATTGCCTGTCTGATGTTCATCTGCCCTCTATTTTCGTGCCATCTTGGGTGGCCTTGGGGATCCATCCTTAAAGGAATGAATCAAACAGTACAGTATAATCTTATTGAAGCAATGAAATAACAGTCATTCAGATTCTAATATTTACTCTTAAGTTGCCGCTACTCACTGTGACCTTTTTGAAAAATATTACTGCCAATAATATAATTATTCTAATCTCCAAAATGTTTCTTCATTCAGCTACAATCTACTTGTGACATAAGTTTGTCACTGTTTGTCATGTTCTTAGTACTGACGAAAGACTCTTTAGCTAACTTGTACTTTCCATTGCTAAAAGAAAACAACTTTGGGCAAAAAACCTAATGGCCATTTTCAGTAATTTTACAATTCCAAATGTTCACTTACATCTTTCACTTCTGATTGGCTGTCTGATGTTCATCTGCCCTCTATTTTCGTGCCATCTTGGGTGGCCTTGGGGATCCATCCTTAAAGGAATGAATCAAACAGTACAGTATAATCTTATTGAAGCAATGAAATAACAGTCATTCAGATTCTAATATTTACTCTAAGTTACCGCTACTCACTTTGACCTTTTTGAAAATATTACTGCCAATAATATAATTATGCTAATCTCCAAAATGTTTCTTCATTCAGCTACAATCTACTTGTGACATAAGTTTGTCACTGTTTGTCATGTTCTTAGTACTGACGAAAGACTCTTTAGATAACTTGTACTTTCCATTGCTAAAAGAAAACCACTTTGGGCAAAAAACCTAATGGCCATTTTCAGTAATTTTACAATTCCAAATGTTCACTTACTTCTTTCACTTCTGATTGGCTGTCTGATGTTCATCTGCCCTCTATTTTCGTGCCATCTTGGGTGGCCTTGGGGATCCATCCTAAAAGGAATGAATCAAACAGTACAGTATAATCTTATTGAAGCAATGAAATAACAGTCATTCAGATTCTAATATTTACTCTTAAGTTGCCGCTACTCACAATGACCTTTTTGAAAAATATTACTGTCAATAATATAATTATGCTAATCTCCAAAATGTTTCTTCATTCAGCTACAATCTACTTGTGACATAAGTTTGTCATTGCTTGTCATGTGCTTAGTACTGACGAAAGACTCTTTAGATAACTTGTACTTTCGATTGGTAAAAGAAAACAACTTTGGGCAAAAAACCTAATGGCCATTTTCAGTAATTTTACAATTCCAAATGTTCACTTACTTCTTTCACTTCTGATTGGCTGTCTGATGTTCATCTGCCCTCTATTTTCGTGCCATCTTGGGTGGCCTTGGGGATCCATCCTAAAAGGAATGAATCAAACAGTACAGTATAATCTTATTGAAGCAATGAAATAACAGTCATTCAGATTCTAATATTTACTCTTAAGTTGCCGCTACTCACTATGACCTTTTTGAAAAATATTACTGCCAATAATATAATTATGCTAATCTCCAAAATGTTTCTTCATTCAGCTACAATCTACTTGTGACATAAGTTTGTTACTGCTTGTCATGTGCTTAGTAGTGACGAAAGACTCTATAGATAACTTGTACTTTCCATTGCTAAAAGAAAACAACTTTGGGCAAAAAACCTAATGGCCATTTTCAGTAATTTTACAATTCCAAATGTTCACTTACTTCTGTCACTTCTGATTGGCTGTCTGATGTTCATCTGCCCTCTATTTTCATGCCATCTTGGGTGGCCTTGGGGATCATCCTAAAAGGAATGAATCAAACAGTACAGTATAATCTTATTGAAGCAATGAAATAACAGTCATTCAGATTCTAATATTTTCTCTTAAGTTGCCGCTACTCACAATGACCTTTTTGAAAAATATTACTGTCAATAATATAATTATGCTAATCTCCAAAATGTTTCTTCATTCAGCTACAATCTACTTCTGACATAAGTTTGTCATTGCTTGTCATGTGCTTAGTAGTGACGAAAGACTCTATAGATAACTTGTACTTTCCATTGCTAAAAGAAAACAACTTTGGGCAAAAAACCTAATGGCCATTTTCAGTAATTTTACAATTCCAAATGTTCACTTACTTCTTTCACTTCCGATTGGCTGTCTGATGTTCATCTGCCCTCTATTTTCGTGCCATCTTGGGTGGCCTTGGGGATCCATCCTAAAAGGAATGAATCAAACAGTACAGTATAATCTTATTGAAGCAATGAAATAACAGTCATTCAGATTCTAATATTTACTCTTAAGTTGCCGCTACTCACTATGACCTTTTTGAAAAATATTACTGCCAATAATATAATTATGTTAATCTCCAAAATGTTTCTTCATTCAGCTACAATCTACTTGTGACATAAGATTGTCTCTGCTTGTCATGTGCTTAGTAGTGACGAAAGACTCTATAGATAACTTGTACTTTCCATTGCTAAAAGAAAACAACTTTGGGCAAAAAATCTAATGGCCATTTTCAGTAATTTTACAATTCCAAATGTTCACTTACTTCTTTCACTTCTGATTGGCTGTCTGATGTTCATCTGCCCTCTATTTTCGTGCCATCTTGGGTGGCCTTGGGGATCCATCCTGAAAGGAATAAATCAAAAAGTACAGTATAATCTTATTGAAGCAATGAAATAACAGTCATTCAGATTCTAATATTTACTCTTAAGTTGCCGCTACACTCTGTGACCTTTTTGAAAAATATTACTGCCAATAATATAATTATTCTAATCTCCAAAATGTTTCTTCATTCAGCTACAATCTACTTGTGACATAAGTTTGTCACTGTTTGTCATGTTCTTAGTACTGACGAAAGACTCTTTAGATAACTTGTACTTTCCATTGCTAAAAGAAAACAACTTTGGGCAAAAAACCTAATGGCCATTTTCAGTAATTTTACAATTCCAAATGTTCACTTACT
Organism: Glandiceps talaboti; assembly: GCF_964340395.1. Classification (NCBI taxonomy): domain Eukaryota; kingdom Metazoa; phylum Hemichordata; class Enteropneusta; family Spengelidae; genus Glandiceps; species Glandiceps talaboti. The sequence goes on along the minus strand of NC_135550.1, from coordinate 5,175,201 downwards.
TCTTTCACTTCTGATTGGCTGTCTGATGTTCATCTGCCCTCTATTTTCGTGCCATCTTGGGTGGCCTTGGGGATCCATCCTTAAAGGAATGAATCAAACAGTACAGTATAATCTTATTGAAGCAATGAAATAACAGTCATTCAGATTCTAATATTTACTCTTAAGTTGCCGCTACTCACTATGACCTTTTTGAAATATATTACTGCCAATAATATAATTATTCTAATCTCCAAAATGTTTCTTCATTCAGCTACAATCTATTTGTGACATAAGTTTGTCACTGCTTGTCATGTGCTTAGTACTAACGAAAGATACTTTAGATAACTTGTACTTTCCATTGCTAAAAGAAAACAACTTTGGGCAAAAAACCTAATGGCCATTTTCAGTAATTTTACAATTCCAAATGTTCACTTACTTCTTTCACTTCTGATTGGCTGTCTGATGTTCATCTGCCCTCTATTTTCGTGCCATCTTGGGTGGCCTTGGGGATCCATCCTTAAAGGAATGAATCAAACAGTACAGTATAATCTTATTGAAGCAATGAAATAACAGTCATTCAGATTCTAATATTTACTCTTAAGTTGCCGCTACTCACAATGACCTTTTTGAAAAATATTACTGCCAATAATATAATTATTCTAATCTCCAAAATGTTTCTTCATTCAGCTACAATCTACTTATGACATAAGTTTGTCACTGCTTGTCATGTGCTTAGTACTGACGAAAGACTCTTTAGATAACTTGTACTTTCCATTGCTAAAAGAAAAGAACTTTGGGCAAAAAACCTAATGGCCATTTTCAGTAATTTTACAATTCCAAATGTTCACTTACTTTTTTCACTTCTGATTGGCTGTCTGATGTTCATCTGCCCTCTATTTTCGTGCCATCTTGGGTGGCCTTGGGGATCCATCCTGAAAGGAATGAATCAAAAAGTACAGTATAATCTTATTGAAGCAATGAAATAACAGTCATTCAGATTCTAATATTTACTCTTAAGTTGCCGCTACTCACTGTGACCTTTTTGAAAACTATTACTGCCAATAATATAATTATGCTAATCTCAAAAATGTTTCTTCATTCAGCTACAATCTACTTGTGACATAAGTTTGTCACTGCTTGTCATGTGTTTAGTACTAACGAAAGACTCTTTAGATAACTTGTACTTTCCATTGCTAAAAGAAAACAACTTTGGGCAAAAAACCTAATGGCCATTTTCAGTAATTTTACAATTCCAAATGTTCACTTACTTCTTTCACTTCTGATTGCCTGTCTCATGTTCGTCTGCCCTCTATTTTCGTGCCATCTTGGGTGGCCTTGGGGATCCATCCTGAAAGGAATGAATCAAAAAGTACAGTATAATCTTATTGAAGCAATGAAATAACAGTCATTCAGATTCTAATATTTACTCTTAAGTTGCCGCTACTCACTGTGACCTTTTTGAAAAATATTACTGCCAATAATATAATTATGCTAATCTCCAAAATGTTTCTTCATTCAGCTACAATCTACTTGTGACATAAGTTTGTCACTGCTTGTCATGTGCTTAGTACTAACGAAAGACTCTTTAGATAACTTGTACTTTCCATTGCTAAAAGAAAACAACTTTGGGCAAAAAACCTAATGGCCATTTTCAGTAATTTTACAATTCCAAATGTTCACTTACTTCTTTCACTTCTGATTGGCTGTCTGATGTTCATCTGCCCTCTATTTTCGTGCCATCTTGGGTGGCCTTGGGGATCCATCCTAAAAGGAATGAATCAAACGGTACAGTATAATCTTATTGAAGCAATGAAATAACAGTCATTCAGATTCTAATATTTACTCTTAAGTTGCCACTACTCACTATGACCTTTTTGAAAAATATTACTGCCAATAATATAATTATGCTAATCTCAAAAATGTTTCTTCATTCAGCTACAATCTAGTTGTGACATAAGTTTGTCACTGCTTGTCATGTGCTTAGTACTGACGAAAGACTCTATAGATAATTTGTACTTTCCATTGCTAAAAGAAAACAACTTTGGGCAAAAAACCTAATGGCCATTTTCAGTAATATTACAATTCCAAATGTTCACTTACTTCTTTCACTTCTGATTGGCTGTCTGATGTTCATCTGCCCTCTATTTTCGTGCCATCTTGGGTGGCCTTGGGGATCCATCCTGAAAGGAATGAATCAAAAAGTACAGTATAATCTTATTGAAGCAATGAAATAACAGTCATTCAGATTCTAATATTTACTCTTAAGTTGCCGCTACTCACTGTGACCTTTTTGAAAAATATTACTGCCAATAATATAATTATGCTAATCTCCAAAATGTTTCTTCATTCAGCTACAATCTACTTGTGACATAAGTTTGTCACTGCTTGTCATGTGCTTAGTACTAACGAAAGACTCTTTAGATAACTTGTACTTTCCATTGCTAAAAGAAAACAACTTTGGGCAAAATACCTAATGGCCATTTTCAGTAATTTTACAATTCCAAAAGTTCAATTACTTCTTTCACTTCTGATTGGCTGTCTGATGTTCATCTGCCCTCTATTTTCGTGCCATCTTGGGTGGCCTTGGGGATCCATCCTTAAAGGAATGAATCAAAAAGTACAGTATAATCTTATTGAAGCAATGAAATAACAGTCATTCAGATTCTAATATTTACTCTAAGTTGCCGCTACTCACTGTGACCTTTTTGAAAAATATTACTGCCAATAATATCATTATTCTAATCTCCAAAATGTTTCTTCATTCATCTACAATCTACTTGTGACATAAGTTTGTCACTGCTTGTCATGTGCTTAGTACTGACGAAAGACTCTTTAGATAACTTGTACTTTCCATTGCTAAAAGAAAACAACTTTGGGCAAAAAACCTAATGGCCATTTTCAGTAATTTTACAATTCCAAATGTTCACTTACTTCTTTCACTTCTGATTGGCTGTCTGATGTTCATCTGCCCTCTATTTTCGTGCCATCTTGGGTGGCCTTGGGGATCCATCCTGAAAGGAATGAATCAAACAGTACAGTATAATCTTATTGAAGCAATGAAATAACAGTCATTCAGATTCTAATATTTACTCTAAGTTGCAGCTACTCACTATGACCTTTTTGAAAATATTAATGCCAATAATATAATTATGCTAATCTCCAAAATGTTTCTTCATTCAGCTACAATCTACTTGTGACATAAGTTTGTCACTGTTTGTCATGTTCTTAGTACTGACGAAAGACTCTTTAGATAACTTGTACTTTCGATTGCTAAAAGAAAACAACTTTGGGCAAAAAACCTAATGGCCATTTTCAGTAATTTTACAATTCCAAATGTTCACTTACTTCTGATTGGCTGTCTGATGTTCATCTGCCCTCTATTTTCGTGCCATCTTGGGTAGCCTTGGGGACCCATCCTTAAAGGAATGAATCAAACAGTACAGTATAATCTTATTGAAGCAATGAAATAATAGTCATTCAGATTCTAATATTTACTCTAAGTTGCCGCTACTCACTATGACCTTTTTGAAAATATTACTGCCAATAATATAATTATGCTAATCTCCAAAATGTTTCTTCATTCAGCTACAATCTACTTGTGACATAAGTTTGTCACTGTTTGTCATGTTCTTAGTACTGACGAAAGACTCTTTAGATAACTTGTACTTTCCATTGCTAAAACAAAACAACTTTGGGCAAAAAACCTAATGGCCATTTTCAGTAATTTTACAATTCCAAATGTTCACTTACTTCTTTCACTTCTGATTGGCTGTCTGATGTTCATCTGCCCTCTATTTTCGTGCCATCTTGGGTGGCCTTGGGGATCCATCCTAAAAGGAATGAATCAAACAGTACAGTATAATCTTATTGAAGCAATGAAATAACAGTCATTCAGATTCTAATATTTACTCTTAAGTTGCCGCTACTCACAAAGACCTTTTTGAAAAATATTACTGTCAATAATATAATTATGCTAATCTCCAAAATGTTTCTTCATTCAGCTACAATCTACTTGTGACATAAGTTTGTCACTGCTTTTCATGTTCTTAGTACTGACGAAAGACTCTTTAGATAACTTGTACTTTCGATTGCTAAAAGAAAACAACTTTGGGCAAAAAACCTAATGGCCATTTTCAGTAATTTTACAATTCCAAATGTTCACTTACTTCTTTCACTTCCGATTGGCTGTCTGATGTTCATCTGCCCTCTATTTTCGTGCCATCTTGGGTGGCCTTGGGGATCCATCCTAAAAGGAATGAATCAAAAAGTACAGTATAATCTTATTGAAGCAATGAAATAACAGTCATTCAGATTCTAATATTTACTCTTAAGTTGCCGCTACTCACTATGACCTTTTTGAAAAATATTACTGCCAATAATATAATTATGCTAATCTCCAAAATGTTTCTTCATTCAGCTACAATCTACTTGTGACATAAGTTTGTCACTGCTTGTCATGTGCTTAGTACTAACGAAAGACTCTTTAGATAACTTGTACTTTCCATTGCTAAAAGAAAACAACTTTGGGTAAAAAACCTAATGGCCATTTTCAGTAATTTTACAATTCCAAATGTTCACTTACTTCTTTCACTTCTGATTGCCTGTCTGATGTTCATCTGCCCTCTATTTTCATGCCATCTTGGGTGGCCTTGGGGATCCATCCTTAAAGGAATGAATCAAACAGTACAGTATAATCTTATTGAAGCAATGAAATAACAGTCATTCTGATTCTAATATTTACTCTAAGTTGCAGCTACTCACTATGACCTTTTTGAAAATATTAATGCCAATAATATAATATAATTATGCTAATCTCCAAAATGTTTCTTCATTCAGCTACAATCTACTTGTGACATAACTTTGTCACTGTTTGTCATGTTCTTAGTACTGACGAAAGACTCTTTAGATAACTTGTACTTTCCATTGCTAAAAGAAAACAACTTTGGGCAAAAAACCTAATGGCCATTTTCAGTAATTTTACAATTCCAAATGTTCACTTACTTCTTTCACTTCTGATTGGCTGTCTGATGTTCATCTGCCCTCTATTTTCGTGCCATCTTGGGTGGCCTTGGGGATCCATCCTGAATGGAATGAATCAAACAGTACAGTATAATCTTATTGAAGCAATGAAATAACAGTCATTCAGATTCTAATATTTACTCTAAGTTGCCGCTACTCACTGTGACCTTTTTGAAAAATATTACTGCCAATAATATAATTATGCTAATCTCCAAAATGTTTCTTCATTCAGCTACAACCTACTTGTGACATAAGTTTGTCACTGTTTGTCATGTTCTTAGTACTGACGAAAGACTCTTTAGATAAATTGTACTTTCCATTGCTAAAAGAAAACAACTTTGGGCAAAAAACCTAATGGCCATTTTCAGTAATTTTACAATTCCAAATGTTCACTTACTTCTTTCACTTCTGATTGGCTGTCTGATGTTCATCTGCCCTCTATTTTCGTGTCATCTTGGGTGGCCTTGGGGATCCATCCTAAAAGAAATGAATCAAACAGTACAGTATAATCTTATTGAAGCAATGAAATAACAGTCATTCAGATTCTAATATTTACTCTTAAGTTGCCACTACTCACTATGACCTTTTTGAAAAATATTACTGCCAATAATATAATTATGCTAATCTCCAAAATGTTTCTTCATTCAGCTACAATCTACTTGTGACATAAGTTTGTCACTGCTTGTCATGTGCTTAGTACTGACGGAAGACTCTATAGATAACTTGTACTTTCCATTGCTAAAAGAAAACAACTTTGGGCAAAAAACCTAATGCCCATTTTCAGTAATATTACAATTCCAAATGTTCACTTACTTCTTTCACTTCTGATTGGCTGTCTGATGTTCATCTGCCCTCTATTTTCGTGCCATCTTGGGTGGCCTTGGGGATCCATCCTTAAAGGAATGAATAAAAAAGTACAGTATAATCTTATTGAAGCAATGAAATAACAGTCATTCAGATTCTAATATTTACTCTAAGTTGCCGCTACTCACAATGACCTTTTTGAAAAATATTACTGTCAATAATATAATTATGCTAATCTCCAAAATGTTTCTTCATTCAGCTACAATCTACTTGTGACATAAGTTTGTCACTGCTTGTCATGTGCTTAGTACTAACGAAAGACTCCTTAGATAACTTGTACTTTCCATTGCTTAAAGAAAACAACTTTGGGCAAAAAACCTAATGGCCATTTTCAGTAATTTTACAATTCCAAATGTTCACTTACTTCTTTCACTTCTGATTGGCTGTCTGATGTTCATCTGCCCTCTATTTTCGTGCCATCTTGGGTGGCCTTGGGGATCCATCCTGAAAGGAATTAATCAAACAGTACAGTATAATCTTATTGAAGCAATGAAATAACAGTCATTCAGATTCTAATATTTACTCTTAAGTTGCCGCTACTCACTATGACCTTTTTGAAAAATATTACTGCCAATAATATAATTATGCTAATCTCCAAAATGTTTCTTCATTCAGCTACAATCTACTTGTGACATAAGTTTGTCACTGCTTGTCATGTGCTTAGTACTAACGAAAGACTCTTTAGATAACTTGTACTTTCCATTGCTAAAAGAAAACAACTTTGGGTAAAAAACCTAATGGCCATTTTCAGTAATTTTACAATTCCAAATGTTCACTTACTTCTTTCACTTCTGATTGCCTGTCTGATGTTCATCTGCCCTCTATTTTCATGCCATCTTGGGTGGCCTTGGGGATCCATCCTTAAAGGAATGAATCAAACAGTACAGTATAATCTTATTGAAGCAATGAAATAACAGTCATTCTGATTCTAATATTTACTCTAAGTTGCAGCTACTCACTATGACCTTTTTGAAAATATTAATGCCAATAATATAATATAATTATGCTAATCTCCAAAATGTTTCTTCATTCAGCTACAATCTACTTGTGACATAACTTTGTCACTGTTTGTCATGTTCTTAGTACTGACGAAAGACTCTTTAGATAACTTGTACTTTCCATTGCTAAAAGAAAACAACTTTGGGCAAAAAACCTAATGGCCATTTTCAGTAATTTTACAATTCCAAATGTTCACTTACTTCTTTCACTTCTGATTGGCTGTCTGATGTTCATCTGCCCTCTATTTTCGTGCCATCTTGGGTGGCCTTGGGGATCCATCCTGAATGGAATGAATCAAACAGTACAGTATAATCTTATTGAAGCAATGAAATAACAGTCATTCAGATTCTAATATTTACTCTAAGTTGCCGCTACTCACTGTGACCTTTTTGAAAAATATTACTGCCAATAATATAATTATGCTAATCTCCAAAATGTTTCTTCATTCAGCTACAACCTACTTGTGACATAAGTTTGTCACTGTTTGTCATGTTCTTAGTACTGACGAAAGACTCTTTAGATAAATTGTACTTTCCATTGCTAAAAGAAAACAACTTTGGGCAAAAAACCTAATGGCCATTTTCAGTAATTTTACAATTCCAAATGTTCACTTACTTCTTTCACTTCTGATTGGCTGTCTGATGTTCATCTGCCCTCTATTTTCGTGTCATCTTGGGTGGCCTTGGGGATCCATCCTAAAAGAAATGAATCAAACAGTACAGTATAATCTTATTGAAGCAATGAAATAACAGTCATTCAGATTCTAATATTTACTCTTAAGTTGCCACTACTCACTATGACCTTTTTGAAAAATATTACTGCCAATAATATAATTATGCTAATCTCCAAAATGTTTCTTCATTCAGCTACAATCTACTTGTGACATAAGTTTGTCACTGCTTGTCATGTGCTTAGTACTGACGGAAGACTCTATAGATAACTTGTACTTTCCATTGCTAAAAGAAAACAACTTTGGGCAAAAAACCTAATGCCCATTTTCAGTAATATTACAATTCCAAATGTTCACTTACTTCTTTCACTTCTGATTGGCTGTCTGATGTTCATCTGCCCTCTATTTTCGTGCCATCTTGGGTGGCCTTGGGGATCCATCCTTAAAGGAATGAATAAAAAAGTACAGTATAATCTTATTGAAGCAATGAAATAACAGTCATTCAGATTCTAATATTTACTCTAAGTTGCCGCTACTCACAATGACCTTTTTGAAAAATATTACTGTCAATAATATAATTATGCTAATCTCCAAAATGTTTCTTCATTCAGCTACAATCTACTTGTGACATAAGTTTGTCACTGCTTGTCATGTGCTTAGTACTAACGAAAGACTCCTTAGATAACTTGTACTTTCCATTGCTTAAAGAAAACAACTTTGGGCAAAAAACCTAATGGCCATTTTCAGTAATTTTACAATTCCAAATGTTCACTTACTTCTTTCACTTCTGATTGGCTGTCTGATGTTCATCTGCCCTCTATTTTCGTGCCATCTTGGGTGGCCTTGGGGATCCATCCTGAAAGGAATTAATCAAACAGTACAGTATAATCTTATTGAAGCAATGAAATAACAGTCATTCAGATTCTAATATTTACTCTAAGTTGCCGCTACTCACTGTGACCTTTTTGAAAAATATTACTGCCAATAATATAATTATGCTAATCTCCAAAATGTTTCTTCATTCAGCTACAATCTACTTGTGACATAAGTTTGTCACTGCTTGTCATGTGCTTAGTACTAACGAAAGACTCTTTAGATAACTTGTACTTTCCATTGCTAAAAGAAAACAACTTTGGGCAAAAAACCTAATGGCCATTTTCAGTAATTTTACAATTCTAAATGTTCACTTACTTCTTTCACTTCTGATTGGCTGTATGATGTTCATCTGCCCTCTATTTTCGTGCCATCTTAGGTGGCCTTGGGGATCCATCCTTAAAGGAATGAATCAAACAGTACAGTATAATCTTATTGAAGCAATGAAATAACAGTCATTCAGATTCTAATATTTACTCTAAGTTGCCGCTACTCACTGTGACCTTTTTGAAAAATATTACTGCCAATAATATAATTATGCTAATCTCCAAAATGTTTCTTCATTCAGCTACAATCTACTTGTGACATAAGTTTGTCACTGCTTGTCATGTGCTTAGTACTAACGAAAGACTCTTTAGATAACTTGTACTTTCCATTGGTAAAAGAAAACAACTTTGGGCAAAAACCTAATGGCCATTTTCAGTAATTTTACAATTCCAAATGTTCACTTACTTCTTTCACTTCTGATTGGCTGTATGATGTTCATCTGCCCTCTATTTTCGTGCCATCTTGGGTGGCCTTGGGGATCCATCCTTAAAGGAATGAATCAAACAGTACAGTATAATCTTATTGAAGCAATGAAATAACAGTCATTCAGATTCTAATATTTACTCTAAGTTGCCGCTACTCACTATGACCTTTTTGAAAATATTACTGCCAATAATATAATATAATTATGCTAATCTCCAAACTGTTTCTTCATTCAGCTACAATCTACTTGTGACATAAGTTTGTCACTGTTTGTCATGTTCTTAGTACTGACGAAAGACTCTTTAGATAAATTGTACTTTCCATTGCTAAAAGAAAACAACTTTGGGCAAAAAACCTAATGGCCATTTTCAGTAATTTTACAATTCCAAATGTTCACTTACTTCTTTCACTTCTGATTGGCTGTCTGATGTTCATCTGCCCTCTATTTTCGTGCCATCTTGGGTGGCCTTGGGGATCCATCCTAAAAGGAATGAATCAAACAGTACAGTATAATCTTATTGAAGCAATAAAATAACAGTCATTCAGATTCTAATATTTACTCTTAAGTTGCCACTACTCACTATGACCTTTTTGAAAAATATTACTGCCAATAATATAATTATGCTAATCTCCAAAATGTTTCTTCATTCAGCTACAATCTACTTGTGACATAACTTTGTCACTGTTTGTCATGTTCTTAGTACTGACGAAAGACTCTTTAGATAACTTGTACTTTCGATTGCTAAAAGAAAACAACTTTGGGCAAAAAACCTAATGGCCATTTTCAGTAATTTTACAATTCCAAATGTTCACTTACTTCTTTCACTTCCGATTGGCTGTCTGATGTTCATCTGCCCTCTATTTTCGTGCCATCTTGGGTGGCCTTGGGGATCCATCCTAAAAGGAATGAATCAAACAGTACAGTATAATCTTATTGAAGCAATGAAATAACAGTCATTCAGATTCTAATATTTACTCTTAAGTTGCCGCTACTCACTATGACCTTTTTGAAAAATATTACTGCCAATAATATAATTATTCTAATCTCCAAAATGTTTCTTCATTCAGCTACAATCTATTTGTGACATAAGTTTGTCACTTCTTGTCATGTGCTTAGTACTAACGAAAGACTCTTTAGATAACTTGTACTTTCCATTGCTAAAAGAAAACAACTTTGGGCAAAAAACCTAATGGCCATTTTCAGTAATTTTACAATTCCAAATGTTCACTTACTTCTTTCACTTCTGATTGGCTGTCTGATTTTCATCTGCCCTCTATTTTCGTGCCATCTTGGGTGGCCTTGGGGATCCATCCTGAAAGGAATGAATCAAACAGTACAGTATAATCTTATTGAAGCAATGAAATAACAGTCATTCAGATTCTAATATTTACTCTAAGTTGCCGCTACTCACTGTGACCTTTTTGAAAAATATTACTGCCAATAATATAATTATGCTAATCTCCAAAATGTTTCTTCATTCAGCTACAATCTACTTGTGACATAAGTTTGTCACTGCTTGTCATGTGCTTAGTACTAACGAAAGACTCTTTAGATAACTTGTACTTTCCATTGGTAAAAGAAAACAACTTTGGGCAAAAAACCTAATGGCCATTTTCAGTAATTTTACAATTCCAAATGTTCACTTACTTCTTTCACTTCTGATTGGCTGTCTGATGTTCATCTGCCCTCTATTTTCGTGCCATCTTGGGTGGCCTTGGGGATCCATCCTTAAAGGAATGAATCAAACAGTACAGTATAATCTTATTGAAGCAATGAAATAACAGTCATTCAGATTCTAATATTTACTCTAAGTTGCCGCTACTCACTATGACCTTTTTGAAAATATTACTGCCAATAATATAATATAATTATGCTAATCTCCAAAATGTTTCTTCATTCAGCTACAATCTACTTGTGACATAAGTTTGTCACTGTTTGTCATGTTCTTAGTACTGACGAAAGACTCTTTAGATAAATTGTACTTTCCATTGCTAAAAGAAAACAACTTTGGGCAAAAAACCTAATGGCCATTTTCAGTAATTTTACAATTCCAAATGTTCACTTACTTCTTTCACTTCTGATTGGCTGTCTGATGTTCATCTGCCCTCTATTTTCGTGCCATCTTGGGTGGCCTTGGGGATCCATCCTAAAAGGAATGAATCAAACAGTACAGTATAATCTTATTGAAGCAATAAAATAACAGTCATTCAGATTCTAATATTTACTCTTAAGTTGCCACTACTCACTATGACCTTTTTGAAAAATATTACTGCCAATAATATAATTATGCTAATCTACAAAATGTTTCTTCATTCAGCTACAATCTACTTGTGACATAACTTTGTCACTGTTTGTCATGTTCTTAGTACTGACGAAAGACTCTTTAGATAACTTGTACTTTCGATTGCTAAAAGAAAACAACTTTGGGCAAAAAACCTAATGGCCATTTTCAGTAATTTTACAATTCCAAATGTTCACTTACTTCTTTCACTTCCGATTGGCTGTCTGATGTTCATCTGCCCTCTATTTTCGTGCCATCTTGGGTGGCCTTGGGGATCCATCCTAAAAGGAATGAATCAAAAAGTACAGTATAATCTTATTGAAGCAATGAAATAACAGTCATTCAGATTCTAATATTTACTCTTAAGTTGCCGCTACTCACTATGACCTTTTTGAAAAATATTACTGCCAATAATATAATTATTCTAATCTCCAAAATGTTTCTTCATTCAGCTACAATCTATTTGTGACATAAGTTTGTCACTGCTTGTCATGTGCTTAGTACTAACGAAAGACTCTTTAGATAACTTGTACTTTCCATTGCTAAAAGAAAACAACTTTGGGCAAAAAACCTAATGGCCATTTTCAGTAATTTTACAATTCCAAATGTTCACTTACTTCTTTCACTTCTGATTGGCTGTCTGATTTTCATCTGCCCTCTATTTTCGTGCCATCTTGGGTGGCCTTGGGGATCCATCCTTAAAGGAATGAATCAAACAGTACAGTATAATCTTATTGAAGCAACGAAATAACAGTCATTCAGATTCTAATATTTACTCTTAAGTTGCCGCTACTCACTGTGACCTTTTTGAAAAATATTACTGCCAATAATATAATTATGCTAATCTCCAAAATGTTTCTTCATTCAGCTACAATCTACTTGTGACATAAGTTTGTCACTGCTTGTCATGTGCTTAGTACTAACGAAAGACTCTTTAGATAACTTGTACTTTCCATTGCTAAAAGAAAACAACTTTGGGCAAAAAACCTAATGGCCATTTTCAGTAATTTTACAATTCCAAATGTTCACTTACTTCTTTCACTTCTGATTGGCTGTCTGATTTTCATCTGCCCTCTATTTTCGTGCCATCTTGGGTGGCCTTGGGGATCCATCCTGAAAGGAATGAATCAAACAGTACAGTATAATCTTATTGAAGCAATGGAATAACAGTCATTCAGATTCTAATATTTACTCTAAGTTGCCGCTACTCACTGTGACCTTTTTGAAAAATATTACTGCCAATAATATAATTATGCTAATCTCCAAAATGTTTCTTCATTCAGCTACAATCTACTTGTGACATAAGTTTGTCACTGCTTGTCATGTGCTTAGTACTAACGAAAGACTCTTTAGATAAATTGTACTTTCCATTGCTAAAAGAAAACTTTGGGCAAAAAACCTAATGGCCATTTTCAGTAATTTTACAATTCCAAATGTTCACTTACTTCTTTCACTTCTGATTGGCTGTCTGATTTTCATCTGCCCTCTATTTTCGTGCCATCTTGGGTGGCCTTGGGGATCCATCCTTAAAGGAATGAATCAAACAGTACAGTATAATCTTATTGAAGCAATGAAATAACAGTCATTCAGATTCTAATATTTACTCTAAGTTGCCGCTACTCACAATGACCTTTTTGAAAAATATTACTGTCAATAATATAATTATGCTAATCTCCAAAATGTTTCTTCATTCAGCTACAATCTACTTGTGACATAAGTTTGTCACTGCTTGTCATGTGCTTAGTACTAACGAAAGACTCCTTAGATAACTTGTACTTTCCATTGCTAAAAGAAAACAACTTTGGGCAAAAAACCTAATGGCCATTTTCAGTAATTTTACAATTCCAAATGTTCACTTACTTCTTTCACTTCTGATTGGCTGTCTGATGTTCATCTGCCCTCTATTTTCGTGCCATCTTGGGTGGCCTTGGGGATCCATCCTAAAAGGAATGAATCAAAAAGTACAGTATAATCTTATTGAAGCAATGAAATAACAGTCATTCAGATTCTAATATTTACTCTTAAGTTGCCGCTACTCACTATGACCTTTTTGAAAAATATTACTGCCAATAATATAATTATTCTAATCTCCAAAATGTTTCTTCATTCAGCTACAATCTATTTGTGACATAAGTTTGCCACTGCTTGTCATGTGCTTAGTACTAACGAAAGACTCTTTAGATAACTTGTACTTTCCATTGCTAAAAGAAAACAACTTTGGGCAAAAAACCTAATGGCCATTTTCAGTAATTTTACAATTCCAAATGTTCACTTACTTCTTTCACTTCTGATTGGCTGTCTGATGTTCATCTGCCCTCTATTTTCGTGCCATCTTGGGTGGCCTTGGGGATCCATCCTGAAAGGAATGAATCAAACAGTACAGTATAATCTTATTGAAGCAATGAAATAACAGTCATTCAGATTCTAATATTTACTCTTAAGTTGCCACTACTCACTATGACCTTTTTGAAAAATATTACTGCCAATAATATAATTATGCTAATCTACAAAATGTTTCTTCATTCAGCTACAATCTACTTGTGACATAAGTTTGTCACTGCTTGTCATGTGCTTAGTACTGATGGAAGACTCTATAGATAACTTGTACTTTCCATTGCTAAAAGAAAACAACTTTGGGCAAAAAACCTAATGCCCATTTTCAGTAATATTACAATTCCAAATGTTCACTTACTTCTTTCACTTCTGATTGGCTGTCTGATGTTCATCTGCCCTCTATTTTCGTGCCATCTTGGGTGGCCTTGGGGATCCATCCTTAAAGGAATGAATCAAAAAGTACAGTATAATCTTATTGAAGCAATGAAATAACAGTCATTCAGATTCTAATATTTACTCTAAGTTGCCGCTACTCACAATGACCTTTTTGAAAAATATTACTGTCAATAATATAATTATGCTAATCTCCAAAATGTTTCTTCATTCAGCTACAATCTACTTGTGACATAAGTTTGTCACTGCTTGTCATGTGCTTAGTACTAACGAAAGACTCCTTAGATAACTTGTACTTTCCATTGCTAAAAGAAAACAACTTTGGGCAAAAAACCTAATGGCCATTTTCAGTAATTTTACAATTCCAAATGTTCACTTACTTCTTTCACTTCTGATTGGCTGTCTGATGTTCATCTGCCCTCTATTTTCGTGCCATCTTGGGTGGCCTTGGGGATCCATCCTAAAAGGAATGAATCAAAAAGTACAGTATAATCTTATTGAAGCAATGAAATAACAGTCATTCAGATTCTAATATTTACTCTTAAGTTGCCGCTACTCACTATGACCTTTTTGAAAAATATTACTGCCAATAATATAATTATTCTAATCTCCAAAATGTTTCTTCATTCAGCTACAATCTATTTGTGACATAAGTTTGCCACTGCTTGTCATGTGCTTAGTACTAACGAAAGACTCTTTAGATAACTTGTACTTTCCATTGCTAAAAGAAAACAACTTTGGGCAAAAAACCTAATGGCCATTTTCAGTAATTTTACAATTCCAAATGTTCACTTACTTCTTTCACTTCTGATTGGCTGTCTGATGTTCATCTGCCCTCTATTTTCGTGCCATCTTGGGTGGCCTTGGGGATCCATCCTGAAAGGAATGAATCAAACAGTACAGTATAATCTTATTGAAGCAATGAAATAACAGTCATTCAGATTCTAATATTTACTCTTAAGTTGCCACTACTCACTATGACCTTTTTGAAAAATATTACTGCCAATAATATAATTATGCTAATCTACAAAATGTTTCTTCATTCAGCTACAATCTACTTGTGACATAAGTTTGTCACTGCTTGTCATGTGCTTAGTACTGATGGAAGACTCTATAGATAACTTGTACTTTCCATTGCTAAAAGAAAACAACTTTGGGCAAAAAACCTAATGCCCATTTTCAGTAATATTACAATTCCAAATGTTCACTTACTTCTTTCACTTCTGATTGGCTGTCTGATGTTCATCTGCCCTCTATTTTCGTGCCATCTTGGGTGGCCTTGGGGATCCATCCTTAAAGGAATGAATCAAAAAGTACAGTATAATCTTATTGAAGCAATGAAATAACAGTCATTCAGATTCTAATATTTACTCTAAGTTGCCGCTACTCACAATGACCTTTTTGAAAAATATTACTGTCAATAATATAATTATGCTAATCTCCAAAATGTTTCTTCATTCAGCTACAATCTACTTGTGACATAAGTTTGTCACTGCTTGTCATGTGCTTAGTACTAACGAAAGACTCCTTAGATAACTTGTACTTTCCATTGCTAAAAGAAAACAACTTTGGGCAAAAAACCTAATGGCCATTTTCAGTAATTTTACAATTCCAAATGTTCACTTACTTCTTTCACTTCTGATTGGCTGTCTGATGTTCATCTGCCCTCTATTTTCGTGCCATCTTGGGTGGCCTTGGGGATCCATCCTTAAAGGAATGAATCAAAAAGTACAGTATAATCTTATTGAAGCAATGAAATAACAGTCATTCAGATTCTAATATTTACTCTAAGTTGCCGCTACTCACAATGACCTTTTTGAAAAATATTACTGTCAATAATATAATTATGCTAATCTCCAAAATGTTTCTTCATTCAGCTACAATCTACTTGTGACATAAGTTTGTCACTGCTTGTCATGTGCTTAGTACTAACGAAAGACTCCTTAGATAACTTGTACTTTCCATTGCTAAAAGAAAACAACTTTGGGCAAAAAACCTAATGGCCATTTTCAGTAATTTTACAATTCCAAATGTTCACTTACTTCTTTCACTTCTGATTGGCTGTCTGATGTTCATCTGCCCTCTATTTTCGTGCCATCTTGGGTGGCCTTGGGGATCCATCCTAAAAGGAATGAATCAAAAAGTACAGTATAATCTTATTGAAGCAATGAAATAACAGTCATTCAGATTCTAATATTTACTCTTAAGTTGCCGCTACTCACTATGACCTTTTTGAAAAATATTACTGCCAATAATATAATTATTCTAATCTCCAAAATGTTTCTTCATTCAGCTACAATCTATTTGTGACATAAGTTTGCCACTGCTTGTCATGTGCTTAGTACTAACGAAAGACTCTTTAGATAACTTGTACTTTCCATTGCTAAAAGAAAACAACTTTGGGCAAAAAACCTAATGGCCATTTTCAGTAATTTTACAATTCCAAATGTTCACTTACTTCTTTCACTTCTGATTGGCTGTCTGATGTTCATCTGCCCTCTATTTTCGTGCCATCTTGGGTGGCCTTGGGGATCCATCCTGAAAGGAATGAATCAAACAGTACAGTATAATCTTATTGAAGCAATGAAATAACAGTCATTCAGATTCTAATATTTACTCTAAGTTGCCGCTACTCACTGTGACCTATTTGAAAAATATTACTGCCAATAATATAATTATGCTAATCTCCAAAATGTTTCTTCATTCAGCTACAATCTACTTGTGACATAAGTTTGTCACTGCTTGTCATGTGCTTAGTACTAACGAAAGACTCTTTAGATAACTTGTACTTTCCATTGGTAAAAGAAAACAACTTTGGGCAAAAAACCTAATGGCCATTTTCAGTAATTTTACAATTCCAAATGTTCACTTACTTCTTTCACTTCTGATTGGCTGTATGATGTTCATCTGCCCTCTATTTTCGTGCCATCTTGGGTGGCCTTGGGGATCCATCCTTAAAGGAATGAATCAAACAGTACAGTATAATCTTATTGAAGCAATGAAATAACAGTCATTCAGATTCTAATATATACTCTAAGTTGCCGCTACTCACTATGACCTTTTTGAAAATATTACTGCCAATAATATAATATAATTATGCTAATCTCCAAAATGTTTCTTCATTCAGCTACAATCTACTTGTGACATAAGTTTGTCACTGTTTGTCATGTTCTTATTACTGACGAAAGACTCTTTAGATAAATTGTACTTTCCATTGCTAAAAGAAAACAACTTTGGGCAAAAAACCTAATGGCCATTTTCAGTAATTTTACAATTCCAAATGTTCACTTACTTCTTTCACTTCTGATTGGCTGTCTGATGTTCATCTGCCCTCTATTTTCGTGCCATCTTGGGTGGCCTTGGGGATCCTAAAAGGAATGAATCAAACAGTACAGTATAATCATATTGAAGCAATAAAATAACAGTCATTCAGATTCTAATATTTACTCTTAAGTTGCCACTACTCACTATGACCTTTTTGAAAAATATTACTGCCAATAATATAATTATGCTAATCTACAAAATGTTTCTTCATTAAGCTACAATCTACTTGTGACATATGTTTGTCACTGCTTGTCATGTGCTTAGTACTGACGGAAGACTCTATAGATAAGTTGTACTTTCCATTGCTAAAAGAAAACAACTTTGGGCAAAAAACCTAATGCCCATTTTCAGTAATATTACAATTCCAAATGTTCACTTACTTCTTTCACTTCTGATTGGCTGTCTGATGTTCATCTGCCCTCTATTTTCGTGCCATCTTGGGTGGCCTTGGGGATCCATCCTTAAAGGAATGAATCAAAAAGTACAGTATAATCTTATTGAAGCAATGAAATAACAGTCATTCAGATTCTAATATATACTCTAAGTTGCCGCTACTCACAATGACCTTTTTGAAAAATATTACTGTCAATAATATAATTATGCTAATCTCCAAAATGTTTAATCATTCAGCTACAATCTACTTGTGACATAAGTTTGTCACTGCTTGTCATGTGCTTAGTACTAACGAAAGACTCCTTACATAACTTGTACTTTCCATTGCTAAAAGAAAACAACTTTGGGCAAAAAACCTAATGGCCATTTTCAGTAATTTTACAATTCCAAATGTTCACTTACTTCTTTCACTTCTGATTGCCTGCCTGATGTTCATCTGCCCTCTATTTTCATGCCATCTTGGGTGGCCTTGGGGATCCATCCTTAAAGGAATGAATCAAAAAGTACAGTATAATCTTATTGAAGCAATGAAATAACAGTCATTCAGATTCTAATATTTACTCTAAGTTGCCGCTACTCACTATGACCTTTTTGAAAATATTACTGCCAATAATATAATATAATTATGCTAATCTCCAAAATGTTTCTTCATTCAGCTACAATCTACTTGTGACATAAGTTTGTCACTGTTTGTCATGTTCTTAGTACTGACGAAAGACTCTTTTGATAACTTGTACTTTCCATTGCTAAAAGAAAACAACTTTGGGCAAAAAACCTAATGGCCATTTTCAGTAATTTTACAATTCCAAATGTTCACTTACTTCTTTCACTTCTGATTGGCTGTCTGATGTTCATCTGCCCTCTATTTTCGTGCCATCTTGGGTGGCCTTGGGGATCCATCCTTAAAGGAATGAATCAAACAGTACAGTATAATCTTATTGAAGCAATGAAATAACAGTCATTCAGATTCTAATATTTACTCTAAGTTGCCGCTACTCACTATGACCTTTTTGAAAATATTACTGCCAATAATATAATTATGCTAATCTCCAAAATGTTTCTTCATTCAGCTACAATCTACTTGTGACATAAGTTTGTCACTGTTTGTCATGTTCTTAGTACTGACGAAAGACTCTTTAGATAACTTGTACTTTCGATTGCTAAAAGAAAACAACTTTGGGCAAAAAACCTAATGGCCATTTTCAGTAATTTTACAATTCCAAATGTTCACTTACTTCTTTCACTTCTGATTGGCTGTCTGATGTTCATCTGCCCTCTATTTTCGTGCCATCTTGGGTGGCCTTGGGGATCCATCCTAAAAGGAATGAATCAAACAGTACAGTATAAACTTATTGAAGCAATGAAATAACAGTCATTCAGATTCTAATATTTACTCTTAAGTTGCCGCTACTCACAATGACCTTTTTGAAAAATATTACTGTCAATAATATAATTATGCTAATCTCCAAAATGTTTCTTCATTCAGCTACAATCTACTTGTGACATAAGTTTGTCACTGCTTGTCATGTGCTTAGTACTGACGAAAAACTCTTTAGATAACTTGTACTTTCCATTGCTAAAAGAAAACAACTTTGGGCAAAAAACCTAATGGCCATTTTCAGTAATTTTACAATTCCAAATGTTCACTTACTTCTTTCACTTCTGATTGGCTGTCTGATGTTCATCTGCCCTCTATTTTCGTGCCATCTTGGGTGGCCTTGGGGATCCATCCTGAAAGGAATGAATCAAACAGTACAGTATAATCTTATTGAAGCAATGAAATAACAGTCATTCAGATTCTAATATTTACCTTTAAGTTGCCGCTACTCACAATGACCTTTTTGAAAAATATTACTGTCAATAATATAATTATGCTAATCTCCAAAATGTTTCTTCATTCAGCTACAATCTACTTGTGACATAAGTTTGTCACTGCTTGTCATGTGCTTAGTACTAACGAAAGACTCTTTAGATAACTTGTACTTTCCATTGCTAAAAGAAAACAACTTTGGGCAAAAAACCTAATGGCCATTTTCAGTAATTTTACAATTCCAAATGTTCACTTACTTCTTTCACTTCTGATTGGCTGTCTGATGTTCATCTGCCCTCTATTTTCGTGCCATCTTGGGTGGCCTTGGGGATCCATCCTGAAAGGAATGAATCAAACAGTACAGTATAATCTTATTGAAGCAATGAAATAACAGTCATTCAGATTCTAATATTTACTCTTAAGTTGCCGCTACTCACAATGACCTTTTTGAAAAATATTACTGTCAATAATATAATTATGCTAATCTCCAAAATGTTTCTTCATTCAGCTACAATCTACTTGTGACATAAGTTTGTCACTGCTTGTCATGTGCTTAGTACTGACGAAAAACTCTTTAGATAACTTGTACTTTCCATTGCTAAAAGAAAACAACTTTGGGCAAAAAACATAATGGCCATTTTCAGTAATTTTACAATTCCAAATGTTCACTTACTTCTTTCACTTCTGATTGGCTGTCTGACGTTCATCTGCCCTCTATTTTCGTGCCATCTTGGGTGGCCTTGGGGATCCATCCTTAAAGGAATGAATCAAAAAGTACAGTATAATCTTATTGAAGCAATGAAATAACAGTCATTCAGATTCTAATATTTACTCTTAAGTTGCCGCTACTCACTATGACCTTTTTGAAAAATATTACTGCCAATAATATAATTATTCTAATCTCCAAAATGTTTCTTCATTCAGCTACAATCTACTTGTGACATAAGATTGTCACTGCTTGTCATGTGCTTAGTACTGACGAAAAACTCTTTAGATAACTTGTACTTTCCATTGCTAAAAGAAAACAACTTTGGGCAAAAAACCTAATGGCCATTTTCAGTAATTTTACAATTCCAAATGTTCACTTACTTCTTTCACTTCTGATTGGCTGTCTGATGTTCATCTGCCCTCAATTTTCGTGCCATCTTGGGTGGCCTTGGGGATCCATCCTTAAAGGAATGAATCAAACAGTACAGTATAATCTTATTGAAGCAATGAAATAACAGTCATTCAGATTCTAATATTTACTCTAAGTTGCCGCTACTCACTATGACCTTTTTGAAAATATTACTGCCAATAATATAATTATGCTAATCTCCAAAATGTTTCTTCATTCAGCTACAATCTACTTGTGACATAAGTTTGTCACTGTTTGTCATGTTCTTAGTACTGACGAAAGACTCTTTAGATAACTTGTACTTTCGATTGCTAAAAGAAAACAACTTTGGGCAAAAAACCTAATGGCCATTTTCAGTAATTTTACAATTCCAAATGTTCACTTACTTCTTTCACTTCTGATTGGCTGTCTGATGTTCATCTGCCCTCTATTTTCGTGCCATCTTGGGTGGCCTTGGGGATCCATCCTAAAAGGAATGAATCAAACAGTACAGTATAAACTTATTGAAGCAATGAAATAACAGTCATTCAGATTCTAATATTTACTCTTAAGTTGCCGCTACTCACAATGACCTTTTTGAAAAATATTACTGTCAATAATATAATTATGCTAATCTCCAAAATGTTTCTTCATTCAGCTACAATCTACTTGTGACATAAGTTTGTCACTGCTTGTCATGTGCTTAGTACTGACGAAAAACTCTTTAGATAACTTGTACTTTCCATTGCTAAAAGAAAACAACTTTGGGCAAAAAACCTAATGGCCATTTTCAGTAATTTTACAATTCCAAATGTTCACTTACTTCTTTCACTTCTGATTGGCTGTCTGATGTTCATCTGCCCTCTATTTTCGTGCCATCTTGGGTGGCCTTGGGGATCCATCCTGAAAGGAATGAATCAAACAGTACAGTATAATCTTATTGAAGCAATGAAATAACAGTCATTCAGATTCTAATATTTACCTTTAAGTTGCCGCTACTCACAATGACCTTTTTGAAAAATATTACTGTCAATAATATAATTATGCTAATCTCCAAAATGTTTCTTCATTCAGCTACAATCTACTTGTGACATAAGTTTGTCACTGCTTGTCATGTGCTTAGTACTAACGAAAGACTCTTTAGATAACTTGTACTTTCCATTGCTAAAAGAAAACAACTTTGGGCAAAAAACCTAATGGCCATTTTCAGTAATTTTACAATTCCAAATGTTCACTTACTTCTTTCACTTCTGATTGGCTGTCTGATGTTCATCTGCCCTCTATTTTCGTGCCATCTTGGGTGGCCTTGGGGATCCATCCTGAAAGGAATGAATCAAACAGTACAGTATAATCTTATTGAAGCAATGAAATAACAGTCATTCAGATTCTAATATTTACTCTTAAGTTGCCGCTACTCACTATGACCTTTTTGAAAAATATTACTGCCAATAATATAATTATTCTAATCTCCAAAATGTTTCTTCATTCAGCTACAATCTACTTGTGACATAAGTTTGTCACTGCTTGTCATGTGCTTAGTACTGACGAAAAACTCTTTAGATAACTTGTACTTTCCATTGCTAAAAGAAAACAACTTTGGGCAAAAAACCTAATGGCCATTTTCAGTAATTTTACAATTCCAAATGTTCACTTACTTCTTTCACTTCTGATTGGCTGTCTGATGTTCATCTGCCCTCAATTTTCGTGCCATCTTGGGTGGCCTTGGGGATCCATCCTTAAAGGAATGAATCAAACAGTACAGTATAATCTTATTGAAGCAATGAAATAACAGTCATTCAGATTCTAATATTTACTCTAAGTTGCCGCTACTCACTATGACCTTTTTGAAAATATTACTGCCAATAATATAATTATGCTAATCTCCAAAATGTTTCTTCATTCAGCTACAATCTACTTGTGACATAAGTTTGTCACTGTTTGTCATGTTCTTAGTACTGACGAAAGACTCTTTAGATAACTTGTACTTTCGATTGCTAAAAGAAAACAACTTTGGGCAAAAAACCTAATGGCCATTTTCAGTAATTTTACAATTCCAAATGTTCACTTACTTCTTTCACTTCTGATTGGCTGTCTGATGTTCATCTGCCCTCTATTTTCGTGCCATCTTGGGTGGCCTTGGGGAACCATCCTAAAAGGAATGAATCAAACAGTACAGTATAAACTTATTGAAGCAATGAAATAACAGTCATTCAGATTCTAATATTTACTCTTAAGTTGCCGCTACTCACAATGACCTTTTTGAAAAATATTACTGTCAATAATATAATTATGCTAATCTCCAAAATGTTTCTTCATTCAGCTACAATCTACTTGTGACATAAGTTTGTCACTGCTTGTCATGTGCTTAGTACTGACGAAAAACTCTTTAGATAACTTGTACTTTCCATTGCTAAAAGAAAACAACTTTGGGCAAAAAACCTAATGGCCATTTTCAGTAATTTTACAATTCCAAATGTTCACTTACTTCTTTCACTTCTGATTGGCTGTCTGATGTTCATCTGCCCTCTATTTTCGTGCCATCTTGGATGGCCTTGGGGATCCATCCTAAAAGGAATGAATCAAACAGTACAGTATAAACTTATTGAAGCAATGAAATAACAGTCATTCAGATTCTAATATTTACTCTTAAGTTGCCGCTACTCACAATGACCTTTTTGAAAAATATTACTGTCAATAATATAATTATGCTAATCTCCAAAATGTTTCTTCATTCAGCTACAATCTACTTGTGACATAAGTTTGTCACTGCTTGTCATGTGCTTAGTACTGACGAAAAACTCTTTAGATAACTTGTACTTTCCATTGCTAAAAGAAAACAACTTTGGGCAAAAAACCTAATGGCCATTTTCAGTAATTTTACAATTCCAAATGTTCACTTACTTCTTTCACTTCTGATTGGCTGTCTGATGTTCATCTGCCCTCTATTTTCGTGCCATCTTGGGTGGCCTTGGGGATCCATCCTGAAAGGAATGAATCAAACAGTACAGTATAATCTTATTGAAGCAATGAAATAACAGTCATTCAGATTCTAATATTTACCTTTAAGTTGCCGCTACTCACAATGACCTTTTTGAAAAATATTACTGTCAATAATATAATTATGCTAATCTCCAAAATGTTTCTTCATTCAGCTACAATCTACTTGTGACATAAGTTTGTCACTGCTTGTCATGTGCTTAGTACTAACGAAAGACTCTTTAGATAACTTGTACTTTCCATTGCTAAAAGAAAACAACTTTGGGCAAAAAACCTAATGGCCATTTTCAGTAATTTTACAATTCCAAATGTTCACTTACTTCTTTCACTTCTGATTGGCTGTCTGATGTTCATCTGCCCTCTATTTTCGTGCCATCTTGGGTGGCCTTGGGGATCCATCCTGAAAGGAATGAATCAAACAGTACAGTATAATCTTATTGAAGCAATGAAATAACAGTCATTCAGATTCTAATATTTACTCTTAAGTTGCCGCTACTCACAATGACCTTTTTGAAAAATATTACTGTCAATAATATAATTATGCTAATCTCCAAAATGTTTCTTCATTCAGCTACAATCTACTTGTGACATAAGTTTGTCACTGCTTGTCATATGCTTAGTACTAACGAAAGACTCCTTAGATAACTTGTACTTTCCATTGCTAAAAGAAAACAACTTTGGGCAAAAAACCTAATGGCCATTTTCAGTAATTTTACAATTCCAAATGTTCACTTACTTCTTTCACTTCTGATTGGCTGTCTGATGTTCATCTGCCCTCTATTTTCATGCCATCTTGGGTGGCCTTGGGGATCCATCCTTAAAGGAATGAATCAAACAGTACAGTATAATCTTATTGAAGCAATGAAATAACAGTCATTCAGATTCTAATATTTACTCTAAGTTGCCGCTACTCACTATGACCTTTATGAAAATATTACTGCCAATAATATAATTATGCTAATCTCCAAAATGTTTCTTCATTCAGCTACAATCTACTTGTGACATAAGTTTGTCACTGTTTGTCATGTTCTTAGTACTGACGAAAGACTCTTTAGATAACTTGTACTTTCGATTGCTAAAAGAAAACAACTTTGGGCAAAAAACCTAATGGCCATTTTCAGTAATTTTACAATTCCAAATGTTCACTTACTTCTTTCACTTCTGATTGGCTGTCTGATGTTCATCTGCCCTCTATTTTCGTGCCATCTTGGGTGGCCTTGGGGATCCATCCTGAAAGGAATGAATCAAACAGTACAGTATAATCTTATTGAAGCAATGAAATAACAGTCATTCAGATTCTAATATTTACTCTTAAGTTGCCACTACTCACTATGACCTTTTTGAAAAATATTAGTGCCAATAATATAATTATGCTAATCTCCAAAATCTTTCTTCATTCAGCTACAATCTACTTGTGACATAAGTTTGTCACTGCTTGTCATGTGCTTAGTACTGACGAAAAACTCTTTAGATAACTTGTACTTTCCATTGCTAAAAGAAAACAACTTTGGGCAAAAAACCTAATGGCCATTTTCAGTAATTTTACAATTCCAAATGTTCTCTTACTTCTTTCACTTCTGATTGGCTGTCTGATGTTCATCTGCCCTCTATTTTCGTGCCATCTTGGGTGGCCTTGGGGATCCATCCTGAAAGGAATAAATCAAACAGTACAGTATAATCTTATTGAAGCAATGAAATAACAGTCATTCAGATTCTAATATTTACTCTTAAGTTGCCGCTACTCACAATGACCTTTTTGAAAAATATTACTGTCAATAATATAATTATGCTAATCTCCAAAATGTTTCTTCATTCAGCTACAATCTACTTGTGACATAAGTTTGTCACTGCTTGTCATATGCTTAGTACTAACGAAAGACTCCTTAGATAACTTGTACTTTCCATTGCTAAAAGAAAACAACTTTGGGCAAAAAACCTAATGGCCATTTTCAGTAATTTTACAATTCCAAATGTTCACTTACTTCTTTCACTTCTGATTGGCTGTCTGATGTTCATCTGCCCTCTATTTTCATGCCATCTTGGGTGGCCTTGGGGATCCATCCTTAAAGGAATGAATCAAACAGTACAGTATAATCTTATTGAAGCAATGAAATAACAGTCATTCAGATTCTAATATTTACTCTAAGTTGCCGCTACTCACTATGACCTTTATGAAAATATTACTGCCAATAATATAATTATGCTAATCTCCAAAATGTTTCTTCATTCAGCTACAATCTACTTGTGACATAAGTTTGTCACTGATTGTCATGTGCTTAGTACTGACGAAAGACTCTATAGATAACTTGTACTTTCCATTGCTAAAAGAAAACAACTTTGGGCAAAAAACCTAATGGCCATTTTCAGTAATTTTACAATTCCAAATGTTCACTTACTTCTTTCACTTCTGATTGGCTGTCTGATGTTCATCTGCCCTCTATTTTCGTGCCATCTTGGGTGGCCTTGGGGATCCATCCTGAAAGGAATGAATCAAACAGTATAGTATAATCTTATTGAAGCAATGAAATAACAGTCATTCAGATTCTAATATTTACTCTAAGATGCCGCTACTCACTATGACCTTTTTGAAAATATTACTGCCAATAATATAATTATGCTAATCTCCAAAATGTTTCTTCATTCAGCTACAATCTACTTGTGACATAAGTTTGTCACTGTTTGTCATGTTCTTAGTACTGACGAAAGACTCTTTAGATAACTTGTACTTTCCATTGCTAAAGAAAAGAACTTTGGGCAAAAAACCTAATGGCCATTTTCAGTAATTTTACTATTCCAAATGTTCACTTACTTCTTTCACTCCTGATTGGCTGTCTGATGTTCATCTGCCCTCTAATTTCGTGCCATCTTGGGTGGCCTTGGGGATCCATCCTGAAAGGAATGAATCAAACAGTACAGTATAATCTTATTGAAGCAATGAAATAACAGTCATTCAGATTCTAATATTTACTCTTAAGTTGCCGCTACTCACAATGACCTTTTTGAAAATATTACTGCCAATAATATAATTATGCTAATCTCCAAAATGTTTCTTCATTCAGCTACAATCTACTTGTGACATAAGTTTGTCACTGCTTGTCATGTGCTTAGTACTGACGAAAGACTCTTTAGATAACTTGTACTTTTCATTGCTAAAAGAAAACAACTTTGGGCAAAAAACCTAATGGCCATTTTCAGTAATTTTACAATTGCAAATGTACACTTACTTCTTTCACTTCTGATTGGCTGTCTGACATTCATCTGCCCTCTATTTTCGTGCCATCTTGGGTGGCCTTGGGGATCCATCCTGAAAGGAATGAATCATACAGTACAGTATAATCCTATTGAAGCAATGAAATAACAGTCATTCAGATTCTAATATTTACTCTTAAGATGCCTCTACTCACAATGACCTTTTTGAAAATTATTACTGTCAAAAATATAATTATGCTAATCTCCAAAATGTTTCTTCATTCAGCTACAATCTACTTGTGACATAAGTTTGTCACTGCTTGTCATGTGCTTAGTACTAACGAAAGACTCTTTAGATAACTTGTACTTTCCATTGCTAAAAGAAAACAACTTTGGGCAAAAAACCTAATGCCCATTTTCAGTAATTTTACAATTCCAAATGTTCACTTACTTCTTTCACTTCTGATTGGCTGTCTGATGTTCATCTGCCCTCTATTTTCGTGCCATCTTGGGTGGCCTTGGGGATCCATCCTTAAAGGAATGAATCAAACAGTACAGTATAATCTTATTGAAGCAATGAAATAACAGTCATTCAGATTCTAATATTTACTCTTAAGTTGCCGCTACTCACAATGACCTTTTTGAAAAATATTACTGTCAATAATATAATTATGCTAATCTCCAAAATGTTTCTTCATTCAGCTACAATCTACTTGTGACATAAGTTTGTCACTGCTTGTCATGTGCTTAGTACTAACGAAAGACTCCTTAGATAACTTGTACTTTCCATTGCTAAAAGAAAACAACTTTGGGCAAAAAACCTAATGCCCATTTTCAGTAATTTTACAATTCCAAATGTTCACTTACTTCTTTCACTTCTGATTGCCTGTCTGATGTTCATCTGCCCTCTATTTTCATGCCATCTTGGGTGGCCTTGGGGATCCATCCTTAAAGGAATGAATCAAACAGTACAGTATAATCTTATTGAAGCAATGAAATAACAGTCATTCAGATTCTAATATTTACTCTAAGTTGCCGCTACTCACTATGACCTTTTTGAAAATATTACTGCCAATAATATAATATAATTATGCTAATCTTCAAAATGTTTCTTCATTCTGCTACAATCTACTTGTGACATAAGTTTGTCACTGTTTGTCATGTTCTTAGTACTGACGAAAGACTCTTTTGATAACTTGTACTTTCGATTGCTAAAAGAAAACAACTTTGGGCAAAAAAACTAATGGCCATTTTCAGTAATTTTACAATTCCAAATGTTCACTTACTTCTTTCACTCCTGATTGGCTGTCTGATGTTCATCTGCCCTCTAATTTCGTGCCATCTTGGGTGGCCTTGGGGATCCATCCTGAAAGGAATGAATCAAACAGTACAGTATAATCTTATTGAAGCAATGAAATAACAGTCATTCAGATTCTAATATTTACTCTTAAGTTGCCGCTACTCACAATGACCTTTTTGAAAATATTACTGCCAATAATATAATTATGCTAATCTCCAAAATGTTTCTTCATTCAGCTACAATCTACTTGTGACATAAGTTTGTCACTGCTTGTCATGTGCTTAGTACTGACGAAAGACTCTTTAGATAACTTGTACTTTTCATTGCTAAAAGAAAACAACTTTGGGCAAAAAACCTAATGGCCATTTTCAGTAATTTTACAATTGCAAATGTACACTTACTTCTTTCACTTCTGATTGGCTGTCTGACATTCATCTGCCCTCTATTTTCGTGCCATCTTGGGTGGCCTTGGGGATCCATCCTGAAAGGAATGAATCATACAGTACAGTATAATCTTATTGAAGCAATGAAATAACAGTCATTCAGATTCTAATATTTACTCTTAAGATGCCTCTACTCACAATGACCTTTTTGAAAATTATTACTGTCAAAAATATAATTATGCTAATCTCCAAAATGTTTCTTCATTCAGCTACAATCTACTTGTGACATAAGTTTGTCACTGCTTGTCATGTGCTTAGTACTAACGAAAGACTCTTTAGATAACTTGTACTTTCCATTGCTAAAAGAAAACAACTTTGGGCAAAAAACCTAATGCCCATTTTCAGTAATTTTACAATTCCAAATGTTCACTTACTTCTTTCACTTCTGATTGGCTGTCTGATGTTCATCTGCCCTCTATTTTCGTGCCATCTTGGGTGGCCTTGGGGATCCATCCTTAAAGGAATGAATCAAACAGTACAGTATAATCTTATTGAAGCAATGAAATAACAGTCATTCAGATTCTAATATTTACTCTTAAGTTGCCGCTACTCACAATGACCTTTTTGAAAAATATTACTGTCAATAATATAATTATGCTAATCTCCAAAATGTTTCTTCATTCAGCTACAATCTACTTGTGACATAAGTTTGTCACTGCTTGTCATGTGCTTAGTGCTGACGAAAGACTCTTTAGATAACTTGTACTTTCCATTGCTAAAAGAAAACAACTTTGGGCAAAAAACCTAATGGCCATTTTCAGTAATTTTACAATTCCAAATGTTCACTTACTTCTTTCACTTCTGATCGGCTGTCTGATGTTCATCTGCCCTCTATTTTCGTACCATCTTGGGTGGCCTTGGGGATCCATCCTTAAAGGAATGAATCAAACAGTACAGTATAATCTTATTGAAGCAATGAAATAACAGTCATTCAGATTCTAATATTTACTCTAAGTTGCCGCTACTCACTATGACCTTTTTGAAAATATTACTGCCAATAATATAATTATGCTAATCTCCAAAATGTTTCTTCATTCAGCTACAATCTACTTGTGACATAAGTTTGTCACTGTTTGTCATGTTCTTAGTACTGACGAAAGACTCTTTAGATAACTTGTACTTTCGATTGCTAAAAGAAAACAACTTTGGGCAAAAAACCTAATGGCCATTTTCAGTAATTTTACAATTCCAAATGTTCACTTACTTCTTTCACTTCTGATTGCCTGTCTGATGTTCATCTGCCCTCTATTTTCGTGCCATCTTGGGTGGCCTTGGGGATCCATCCTGAAAGGAATGAATCAAACAGTACAGTATAATCTTATTGAAGCAATGAAATAACAGTCATTCAGATTCTAATATTTACTCTTAAGTTGCCGCTACTCACAATGACCTTTTTGAAAAATATTACTGTCAATAATATAATTATGCTAATCTCCAAAATGTTTCTTCATTCAGCTACAATCTACTTGTGACATAAGTTTGTCACTGCTTGTCATGTGCTTAGTACTAACGAAAGACTCCTTAGATAACTTGTACTTTCCATTGCTAAAAGAAAACAACTTTGGGCAAAAAACCTAATGCCCATTTTCAGTAATTTTACAATTCCAAATGTTCACTTACTTCTTTCACTTCTGATTGCCTGTCTGATGTTCATCTGCCCTCTATTTTCATGCCATCTTGGGTGGCCTTGGGGATCCATCCTTAAAGGAATGAATCAAACAGTACAGTATAATCTTATTGAAGCAATGAAATAACAGTCATTCAGATTCTAATATTTACTCTAAGTTGCCGCTACTCACTATGACCTTTTTGAAAATATTACTGCCAATAATATAATATAATTATGCTAATCTTCAAAATGTTTCTTCATTCTGCTACAATCTACTTGTGACATAAGTTTGTCACTGTTTGTCATGTTCTTAGTACTGACGAAAGACTCTTTTGATAACTTGTACTTTCCATTGCTAAAAGAAAACAACTTTGGGCAAAAAAACTAATGGCCATTTTCAGTAATTTTACAATTCCAAATGTTCACTTACTTCTTTCACTTCTGATTGGCTGTCTGATGTTCATCTGCCCTCTATTTTCGTGCCATCTTGGGTGGCCTTGGGGATCCATCCTTAAAGGAATGAATCAATCAGTACAGTATAATCTTATTGAAGCAATGAAATAACAGTCATTCAGATTCTAATATTTACTCTAAGTTGCCGCTACTCACTATGACCTTTTTGAAAATATTACTGCCAATAATATAATTATGCTAATCTCCAAAATATTTCTTCATTCAGCTATAATCTACTTGTGACATAAGTTTGACACTGTTTGTCATGTTCTTATTACTGACGAAAGACTCTTTAGATAACTTGTACTTTCCATTGCTAAAAGAAAACAACTTTGGGCAAAAAAACTAATGGCCATTTTCAGTAATTTTACAATTCCAAATGTTCACTTACTTCTTTCACTTCTGATCGGCTGTCTGATGTTCATCTGCCCTCTATTTTCGTACCATCTTGGGTGGCCTTGGGGATCCATCCTTAAAGGAATGAATCAAACAGTACAGTATAATCTTATTGAAGCAATGAAATAACAGTCATTCAGATTCTAATATTTACTCTAAGTTGCCGCTACTCACTATGACCTTTTTGAAAATATTACTGCCAATAATATAATTATGCTAATCTCCAAAATGTTTCTTCATTCAGCTACAATCTACTTGTGACATAAGTTTGTCACTGTTTGTCATGTTCTTAGTACTGACGAAAGACTCTTTAGATAACTTGTACTTTCCATTGCTAAAAGAAAACAACTTTGGGCAAAAAACCTAATGGCCATTTTCAGTAATTTTACAATTCCAAATGTTCACTTACTTCTTTCACTTCTGATTGGCTGTCTGATGTTCATCTGCCCTCTATTTTCGTGCCATCTTGGGTGGCCTTGGGGATCCATCCTGAAAGGAATGAATCAAACAGTACAGTATAATCTTATTGAAGCAATGAAATAACAGTCATTCAGATTCTAATATTTACTCTTAAGTTGCCGCTACTCACAATGACCTTTTTGAAAAATATTACTGTCAATAATATAATTATGCTAATCTCCAAAATGTTTCTTCATTCAGCTACAATCTACTTGTGACATAAGTTTGTCACTGCTTGTCATGTGCTTAGTACTAACGAAAGACTCCTTAGATAACTTGTACTTTCCATTGCTAAAAGAAAACAACTTTGGGCAAAAAACCTAATGCCCATTTTCAGTAATTTTACAATTCCAAATGTTCACTTACTTCTTTCACTTCTGATTGCCTGTCTGATGTTCATCTGCCCTCTATTTTCATGCCATCTTGGGTGGCCTTGGGGATCCATCCTTAAAGGAATGAATCAAACAGTACAGTATAATCTTATTGAAGCAATGAAATAACAGTCATTCAGATTCTAATATTTACTCTAAGTTGCCGCTACTCACTATGACCTTTTTGAAAATATTACTGCCAATAATATAATATAATTATGCTAATCTCCAAAATGTTTCTTCATTCTGCTACAATCTACTTGTGACATAAGTTTGTCACTGTTTGTCATGTTCTTAGTACTGACGAAAGACTCTTTTGATAACTTGTACTTTCGATTGCTAAAAGAAAACAACTTTGGGCAAAAAAACTAATGGCCATTTTCAGTAATTTTACAATTCCAAATGTTCACTTACTTCTTTCACTTCTGATTGGCTGTCTGATGTTCATCTGCCCTCTATTTTCGTGCCATCTTGGGTGGCCTTGGGGATCCATCCTTAAAGGAATGAATCAATCAGTACAGTATAATCTTATTGAAGCAATGAAATAACAGTCATTCAGATTCTAATATTTACTCTAAGTTGCCGCTACTCACTATGACCTTTTTGAAAATATTACTGCCAATAATATAATTATGCTAATCTCCAAAATATTTCTTCATTCAGCTATAATCTACTTGTGACATAAGTTTGACACTGTTTGTCATGTTCTTATTACTGACGAAAGACTCTTTAGATAACTTGTACTTTCCATTGCTAAAAGAAAACAACTTTGGGCAAAAAAACTAATGGCCATTTTCAGTAATTTTACAATTCCAAATGTTCACTTACTTCTTTCACTTCTGATTGGCTGTCTGATGTTCATCTGCCCTCTATTTTCGTGCCATCTTGGGTGGCCTTGGGGATCCATCCTAAAAGGAATGAATCAAACAGTACAGTATAATCTTATTGAAGCAATGAAATAACAGTCATTCAGATTCTAATATTTACTCTTAAGTTGACACTACTCACTATGACCTTTTTGAAAAATATTACTGCCAATAATATAATTATGCTAATCTCCAAAATGTTTCTTCATTCAGCTATAATCTACTTGTGACATAAGTTTGTCACTGCTTGTCATGTGCTTAGTACTGACGAAAGACACTTTAGATAACTTGTACTTTCCATTGCTAAAAGAAAACAACTTTGGGCAAAAAACCTAATGGCCATTTTCAGTAATTTTACAATTCCAAATGTTCACTTACTTCTTTCACTTCTGATTGGCTGTCTGATGTTCATCTGCCCTCTATTTTCGTGCCATCTTGGGTGGCCTTGGGGATCCATCCTTAAAGGAATGAATCAAACAGTACAGTATAATCTTATTGAAGCAATGAAATAACAGTCATTCAGATTTTAATATTTACTCTTAAGTTGCCGCTACTCACAATGACCTTTTTGAAAAATATTACTGTCAATAATATAATTATGCTAATCTCCAAAATGTTTCTTCATTCAGCTACAATCTACTTGTGACATAAGTTTGTCACTGCTTGTAATGTGCTTAGTACTAACGAAAGACTCTTTAGATAACTTGTACTTTCCATTGCTAAAAGAAAACAACTTTGGGCAAAAAACCTAATGCCCATTTTCAGTAATTTTACAATTTAAAATGTTCACTTACTTCTTTCACTTCTGATTGCCTCTCTGATGTTCATCTGCCCTCTATTTTCATGCCATCTTGGGTGGCCTTGGGGATCCATCCTTAAAGGAATGAATCAAACAGTACAGTATAATCTTATTGAAGCAATGAAATAACAGTCATTCAGATTCTAATATTTACTCTAAGTTGCCGCTACTCACTATGACCTTTTTGAAAATATTACTGCCAATAATATAATTATGCTAATCTCCAAAATGTTTCTTCATTCAGCTACAATCTACTTGTGACATAAGTTTGTCACTGTTTGTCATGTTCTTATTACTGACGAAAGACTCTTTAGATAACTTGTACTTTCCATTGCTAAAAGAAAACAACTTTGGGCAAAAAACCTAATGGCCATTTTCAGTAATTTTACAATTCCAAATGTTCACTTACTTCTTTCACTTCTGATTGGCTGTCTGATGTTCATCTGCCCTCTATTTTCGTGCCATCTTGGGTGGCCTTGGGGATCCATCCTAAAAGGAATGAATCAAACAGTACAGTATAATCTTATTGAAGCAATGAAATAACAGTCATTCAGATTCTAATATTTACTCTTAAGTTGCCGCTACTCACAATGACCTTTTTGAAAAATATTACTGTCAATAATATAATTATGCTAATCTCCAAAATGTTTCTTCATTCAGCTACAATCTACTTGTGACATAAGTTTGTCACTGTTTGTCATGTTCTTAGTACTGACGAAAGACTCTTTAGATAACTTGTACTTTCCATTGCTAAAAGAAAACAACTTTGGGCAAAAAACCTAATGGCCATTTTCAGTAATTTTACAATTCCAAATGTTCACTTACTTCTTTCACTTCTGATTGGCTGTCTGATGTTCATCTGCCCTCTATTTTCGTGCCATCTTGGGTGGCCTTCGGGATCCATCCTTAAAGGAATGAATCAAACAGAACAGTATAATCTTATTGAACCAATGAAATGACAGTCATTCAGATTCTAATATTTACTCTAAGTTGCCGCTACTCACTATGACCTTTTTGAAAATATTACTGCCAATAATATAATTATGCTAATCTCCAAAATGTTTCTTCATTCAGCTACAATCTACTTGTGACATAAGTTTGTCACTGTTTGTCATGTTCTTAGTACTGACGAAAGACTCTATAGATAACTTGTACTTTCCATTGCTAAAAGAAAACAACTTTGGGCAAAAAACCTAATGCCCATTTTCAGTAATTTTACAATTCCAAATGTTCACTTACTTCTTTCACTTCTGATTGCCTGTCTGATGTTCATCTGCCCTCTATTTTCATGCCATCTTGGGTGGCCTTGGGGATCCATCCTTAAAGGAATGAATCAAACAGTACAGTATAATCTTATTGAAGCAATGAAATAACAGTCATTCAGATTCTAATATTTACTCTAAGTTGCCGCTACTCACCATGACCTTTTTGAAAATATTACTGCCAATAATATAATATAATTATGCTAATCTCCAAAATGTTTCTTCATTCAGCTACAATCTACTTGTGACATAAGTTTGTCACTGTTTGTCATGTTCTTATTACTGACGAAAGACTCTTTAGATAACTTGTACTTTCCATTGCTAAAAGAAAACAACTTTGGGCAAAAAACCTAATGGCCATTTTCAGTAATTTTACAATTCCAAATGTTCACTTACTTCTTTCACTTCAGATTGGCTGTCTGATGTTCATCTGCCCTCTATTTTCGTGCCATCTTGGGTGGCCTTGGGGATCCATCCTTAAAGGAATGAATCAAACAGAACAGTATAATCTTATTGAACCAATGAAATAACAGTCATTCAGATTCTAATATTTACTCTAAGTTGCCGCTACTCACTATGACCTTTTTGAAAATATTACTGCCAATAATATAATTATGCTAATCTCCAAAATGTTTCTTCATTCAGCTACAATCTACTTGTGACATAAGTTTGTCACTGTTTGTCATGTTCTTATTACTGACGAAAGACTCTTTAGATAACTTGTACTTTCCATTGCTAAAAGAAAACAACTTTGGGCAAAAAACCTAATGGCCATTTTCAGTAATTTTACAATTCCAAATGTTCACTTACTTCTTTCACTTCTGATTGGCTGTCTGATGTTCATCTGCCCTCTATTTTCGTGCCATCTTGGGTGGCCTTGGGGATCCATCCTAAAAGGAATGAATCAAACAGTACAGTATAATCTTATTGAAGCAATGAAATAACAGTCATTCAGATTCTAATATTTACTCTTAAGTTGCCACTACTCACTATGACCTTTTTGAAAAATATTACTGCCAATAATATAATTATGCTAATCTCCAAAATGTTTCTTCATTCAGCTATAATCTACTTGTGACATAAGTTTGTCACTGCTTGTCATGTGCTTAGTACTGACGAAAGACACTTTAGATAACTTGTACTTTCCATTGCTAAAAGAAAACAACTTTGGGCAAAAAACCTAATGGCCATTTTCAGTAATTTTACAATTCCAAATGTTCACTTACTTCTTTCACTTCTGATTGGCTGTCTGATGTTCATCTGCCCTCTATTTTCGTGCCATCTTGGGTGGCCTTGGGGATCCATCCTTAAAGGAATGAATCAAACAGTACAGTTTAATCTTATTGAAGCAATGAAATAACAGTCATTCAGATTCTAATATTTACTCTTAAGTTGCCGCTA
The DNA here is from genome assembly GCF_964340395.1 of Glandiceps talaboti. Lineage (NCBI taxonomy): Eukaryota > Metazoa > Hemichordata > Enteropneusta > Spengelidae > Glandiceps > Glandiceps talaboti. The sequence continues at coordinate 5,138,870 of NC_135550.1, read as the reverse complement.
CTCACAATGACCTTTTTGAAAAATATTACTGTCAATAATATAATTATGCTAATCTCCAAAATGTTTCTTCATTCAGCTACAATCTACTTGTGACATAAGTTTGTCACTGCTTGTAATGTGCTTAGTACTAACGAAAGACTCTTTAGATAACTTGTACTTTCCATTGCTAAAAGAAAACAACTTTGGGCAAAAAACCTAATGCCCATTTTCAGTAATTTTACAATTCCAAATGTTCACTTACTTCTTTCACTTCTGATTGCCTCTCTGATGTTCATCTGCCCTCTATTTTCATGCCATCTTGGGTGGCCTTGGGGATCCATCCTTAAAGGAATGAATCAAACAGTACAGTATAATCTTATTGAAGCAATGAAATAACAGTCATTCAGATTCTAATATTTACTCTAAGTTGCCGCTACTCACTATGACCTTTTTGAAAATATTACTGCCAATAATATAATTATGCTAATCTCCAAAATGTTTCTTCATTCAGCTACAATCTACTTGTGACATAAGTTTGTCACTGTTTGTCATGTTCTTATTACTGACGAAAGACTCTTTAGATAACTTGTACTTTCCATTGCTAAAAGAAAACAACTTTGGGCAAAAAACCTAATGGCCATTTTCAGTAATTTTACAATTCCAAATGTTCACTTACTTCTTTCACTTCTGATTGGCTGTCTGATGTTCATCTGCCCTCTATTTTCGTGCCATCTTGGGTGGCCTTGGGGATCCATCCTAAAAGGAATGAATCAAACAGTACAGTATAATCTTATTGAAGCAATGAAATAACAGTCATTCAGATTCTAATATTTACTCTTAAGTTGCCGCTACTCACAATGACCTTTTTGAAAAATATTACTGTCAATAATATAATTATGCTAATCTCCAAAATGTTTCTTCATTCAGCTACAATCTACTTGTGACATAAGTTTGTCACTGTTTGTCATGTTCTTAGTACTGACGAAAGACTCTTTAGATAACTTGTACTTTCCATTGCTAAAAGAAAACAACTTTGGGCAAAAAACCTAATGGCCATTTTCAGTAATTTTACAATTCCAAATGTTCACTTACTTCTTTCACTTCTGATTGGCTGTCTGATGTTCATCTGCCCTCTATTTTCCTGCCATCTTGGGTGGCCTTCGGGATCCATCCTTAAAGGAATGAATCAAACAGAACAGTATAATCTTATTGAACCAATGAAATGACAGTCATTTAGATTCTAATATTTACTCTAAGTTGCCGCTACTCACTATGACCTTTTTGAAAATATTACTGCCAATAATATAATTATGCTAATCTCCAAAATGTTTCTTCATTCAGCTACAATCTACTTGTGACATAAGTTTGTCACTGTTTGTCATGTTCTTAGTACTGACGAAAGACTCTATAGATAACTTGTACTTTCCATTGCTAAAAGAAAACAACTTTGGGCAAAAAACCTAATGCCCATTTTCAGTAATTTTACAATTCCAAATGTTCACTTACTTCTTTCACTTCTGATTGCCTGTCTGATGTTCATCTGCCCTCTATTTTCATGCCATCTTGGGTGGCCTTGGGGATCCATCCTTAAAGGAATGAATCAAACAGTACAGTATAATCTTATTGAAGCAATGAAATAACAGTCATTCAGATTCTAATATTTACTCTAAGTTGCCGCTACTCACCATGACCTTTTTGAAAATATTACTGCCAATAATATAATATAATTATGCTAATCTCCAAAATGTTTCTTCATTCAGCTACAATCTACTTGTGACATAAGTTTGTCACTGTTTGTCATGTTCTTATTACTGACGAAAGACTCTTTAGATAACTTGTACTTTCCATTGCTAAAAGAAAACAACTTTGGGCAAAAAACCTAATGGCCATTTTCAGTAATTTTACAATTCCAAATGTTCACTTACTTCTTTCACTTCAGATTGGCTGTCTGATGTTCATCTGCCCTCTATTTTCGTGCCATCTTGGGTGGCCTTGGGGATCCATCCTTAAAGGAATGAATCAAACAGAACAGTATAATCTTATTGAACCAATGAAATAACAGTCATTCAGATTCTAATATTTACTCTAAGTTGCCGCTACTCACTATGACCTTTTTGAAAATATTACTGCCAATAATATAATTATGCTAATCTCCAAAATGTTTCTTCATTCAGCTACAATCTACTTGTGACATAAGTTTGTCACTGTTTGTCATGTTCTTATTACTGACGAAAGACTCTTTAGATAACTTGTACTTTCCATTGCTAAAAGAAAACAACTTTGGGCAAAAAACCTAATGGCCATTTTCAGTAATTTTACAATTCCAAATGTTCACTTACTTCTTTCACTTCTGATTGGCTGTCTGATGTTCATCTGCCCTCTATTTTCGTGCCATCTTGGGTGGCCTTGGGGATCCATCCTAAAAGGAATGAATCAAACAGTACAGTATAATCTTATTGAAGCAATGAAATAACAGTCATTCAGATTCTAATATTTACTCTTAAGTTGCCGCTACTCACAATGACCTTTTTGAAAAATATTACTGTCAATAATATAATTATGCTAATCTCCAAAATGTTTCTTCATTCAGCTACAATCTACTTGTGACATAAGTTTGTCACTGTTTGTCATGTTCTTAGTACTGACGAAAGACTCTTTAGATAACTTGTACTTTCCATTGCTAAAAGAAAACAACTTTGGGCAAAAAACCTAATGCCCATTTTCAGTAATTTTACAATTCCAAATGTTCACTTACTTCTTTCACTTCTGATTGGCTGTCTGATGTTCATCTGCCCTCTATTTTCGTGCCATCTTGGGTGGCCTTCGGGATCCATCCTTAAAGGAATGAATCAAACAGAACAGTATAATCTTATTGAACCAATGAAATGACAGTCATTCAGATTCTAATATTTACTCTAAGTTGCCGCTACTCACTATGACCTTTTTGAAAATATTACTGCCAATAATATAATTATGCTAATCTCCAAAATGTTTCTTCATTCAGCTACAATCTACTTGTGACATAAGTTTGTCACTGTTTGTCATGTTCTTAGTACTGACGAAAGACTCTTTAGATAACTTGTACTTTCCATTGCTAAAAGAAAACAACTTTGGGCAAAAAACCTAATGCCCATTTTCAGTAATTTTACAATTCCAAATGTTCACTTACTTCTTTCACTTCTGATTGCCTGTCTGATGTTCATCTGCCCTCTATTTTCATGCCATCTTGGGTGGCCTTGGGGATCCATCCTTAAAGGAATGAATCAAACAGTACAGTATAATCTTATTGAAGCAATGAAATAACAGTCATTCAGATTCTAATATTTACTCTAAGTTGCCGCTACTCACCATGACCTTTTTGAAAATATTACTGCCAATAATATAATATAATTATGCTAATCTCCAAAATGTTTCTTCATTCAGCTACAATCTACTTGTGACATAAGTTTGTCACTGTTTGTCATGTTCTTATTACTGACGAAAGACTCTTTAGATAACTTGTACTTTCCATTGCTAAAAGAAAACAACTTTGGGCAAAAAACCTAATGGCCATTTTCAGTAATTTTACAATTCCAAATGTTCACTTACTTCTTTCACTTCAGATTGGCTGTCTGATGTTCATCTGCCCTCTATTTTCGTGCCATCTTGGGTGGCCTTGGGGATCCATCCTTAAAGGAATGAATCAAACAGAACAGTATAATCTTATTGAACCAATGAAATAACAGTCATTCAGATTCTAATATTTACTCTAAGTTGCCGCTACTCACTATGACCTTTTTGAAAATATTACTGCCAATAATATAATTATGCTAATCTCCAAAATGTTTCTTCATTCAGCTACAATCTACTTGTGACATAAGTTTGTCACTGTTTGTCATGTTCTTATTACTGACGAAAGACTCTTTAGATAACTTGTACTTTCCATTGCTAAAAGAAAACAACTTTGGGCAAAAAACCTAATGGCCATTTTCAGTAATTTTACAATTCCAAATGTTCACTTACTTCTTTCACTTCTGATTGGCTGTCTGATGTTCATCTGCCCTCTATTTTCGTGCCATCTTGGGTGGCCTTGGGGATCCATCCTAAAAGGAATGAATCAAACAGTACAGTATAATCTTATTGAAGCAATGAAATAACAGTCATTCAGATTCTAATATTTACTCTTAAGTTGCCACTACTCACTATGACCTTTTTGAAAAATATTACTGCCAATAATATAATTATGCTAATCTCCAAAATGTTTCTTCATTCAGCTACAATCTACTTGTGACATAAGTTTGTCACTGCTTGTCATTTGCTTAGTACTGACGAAAGACTCTATAGATAACTTGTACTTTCCATTGCTAAAAGAAAACAACTTTGGGCAAAAAACCTAATGCCCATTTTCAGTAATATTACAATTCCAAATGTTCACTTACTTCTTTCACTTCTGATTGGCTGTCTGATGTTCATCTGCCCTCTATTTTCGTGCCATCTTGGGTGGCCTTGGGGATCCATCCTTAAAGGAATGAATCAAACAGTACAGTATAATCTTATTGAAGCAATGAAATAACAGTCATTCAGATTCTAATATTTACTCTTAAGTTGCCACTACTCACTATGACCTTTTTGAAAAATATTAGTGCCAATAATATAATTATGCTAATCTCCAAAATCTTTCTTCATTCAGCTACAATCTACTTGTGACATAAGTTTGTCACTGCTTGTCATGTGCTTAGTACTGACGAAAGACTCTATAGATAACTTGTACTTTCCATTGCTAAAAGAAAACAACTTTGGGCAAAAAACCTAATGGCCATTTTCAGTAATTTTACAATTCCAAATGTTCACTTACTTCTTTCACTTCTGATTGGCTGTCTGATGTTCATCTGCCCTCTATTTTCGTGCCATCTTGGGTGGCCTTGGGGATCCATCCTGAAAGGAATGAATCAAACAGTATAGTATAATCTTATTGAAGCAATGAAATAACAGTCATTCAGATTCTAATATTTACTCTAAGATGCCGCTACTCACTATGACCTTTTTGAAAATATTACTGCCAATAATATAATTATGCTAATCTCCAAAATGTTTCTTCATTCAGCTACAATCTACTTGTGACATAAGTTTGTCACTGTTTGTCATGTTCTTAGTACTGACGAAAGACTCTTTAGATAACTTGTACTTTCCATTGCTAAAGAAAAGAACTTTGGGCAAAAAACCTAATGGCCATTTTCAGTAATTTTACTATTCCAAATGTTCACTTACTTCTTTCACTTCTGATTGCCTGTCTGATGTTCATCTGCCCTCTATTTTCATGCCATCTTGGGTGGCCTTGGGGATCCATCCTTAAAGGAATGAATCAAACAGTACAGTATAATCTTATTGAAGCAATGAAATAACAGTCATTCAGATTCTAATATTTACTCTAAGTTGCCGCTACTCACCATGACCTTTTTGAAAATATTACTGCCAATAATATAATATAATTATGCTAATCTCCAAAATGTTTCTTCATTCAGCTACAATCTACTTGTGACATAAGTTTGTCACTGTTTGTCATGTTCTTATTACTGACGAAAGACTCTTTAGATAACTTGTACTTTCCATTGCTAAAAGAAAACAACTTTGGGCAAAAAACCTAATGGCCATTTTCAGTAATTTTACAATTCCAAATGTTCACTTACTTCTTTCACTTCAGATTGGCTGTCTGATGTTCATCTGCCCTCTATTTTCGTGCCATCTTGGGTGGCCTTGGGGATCCATCCTTAAAGGAATGAATCAAACAGTACAGTATAATCTTATTGAAGCAATGAAATAACAGTCATTCAGATTCTAATATTTACTCTTAAGTTGCCACTACTCACTATGACCTTTTTGAAAAATATTAGTGCCAATAATATAATTATGCTAATCTCCAAAATCTTTCTTCATTCAGCTACAATCTACTTGTGACATAAGTTTGTCACTGCTTGTCATGTGCTTAGTACTGACGAAAGACTCTATAGATAACTTGTACTTTCCATTGCTAAAAGAAAACAACTTTGGGCAAAAAACCTAATGGCCATTTTCAGTAATTTTACAATTCCAAATGTTCACTTACTTCTTTCACTTCTGATTGGCTGTCTGATGTTCATCTGCCCTCTATTTTCGTGCCATCTTGGGTGGCCTTGGGGATCCATCCTGAAAGGAATGAATCAAACAGTATAGTATAATCTTATTGAAGCAATGAAATAACAGTCATTCAGATTCTAATATTTACTGTAAGATGCCGCTACTCACTATGACCTTTTTGAAAATATTACTGCCAATAATATAATTATGCTAATCTCCAAAATGTTTCTTCATTCAGCTACAATCTACTTGTGACATAAGTTTGTCACTGTTTGTCATGTTCTTAGTACTGACGAAAGACTCTTTAGATAACTTGTACTTTCCATTGCTAAAGAAAAGAACTTTGGGCAAAAAACCTAATGGCCATTTTCAGTAATTTTACTATTCCAAATGTTCACTTACTTCTTTCACTCCTGATTGGCTGTCTGATGTTCATCTGCCCTCTAATTTCGTGCCATCTTGGGTGGCCTTGGGGATCCATCCTGAAAGGAATGAATCAAACAGTACAGTATAATCTTATTGAAGCAATGAAATAACAGTCATTCAGATTCTAATATTTACTCTTAAGTTGCCGCTACTCACAATGACCTTTTTGAAAATATTACTGTCAAAAATATAATTATGCTAATCTCCAAAATGTTTCTTCATTCAGCTACAATCTACTTGTGACATAAGTTTGTCACTGTTTGTCATGTTCTTAGTACTGACGAAAGACTCTTTAGATAACTTGTACTTTCCATTGCTAAAGAAAAGAACTTTGGGCAAAAAACCTAATGGCCATTTTCAGTAATTTTACTATTCCAAATGTTCACTTACTTCTTTCACTCCTGATTGGCTGTCTGATGTTCATCTGCCCTCTAATTTCGTGCCATCTTGGGTGGCCTTGGGGATCCATCCTGAAAGGAATGAATCAAACAGTACAGTATAATCTTATTGAAGCAATGAAATAACAGTCATTCAGATTCTAATATTTACTCTTAAGTTGCCGCTACTCACAATGACCTTTTTGAAAATATTACTGTCAAAAATATAATTATGCTAATCTCCAAAATGTTTCTTCATTCAGCTACAATCTACTTGTGACATAAGTTTGTCACTGCTTGTCATGTGCTTAGTACTAACGAAAGACTCTTTAGATAACTTGTACTTTCCATTGCTAAAAGAAAACAACTTTGGGCAAAAAACCTAATGCCCATTTTCAGTAATTTTACAATTCCAAATGTTCACTTACTTCTTTCACTTCTGATTGGCTGTCTGATCTTCATCTGCCCTCTATTTTCGTGCCATCTTGGGTGGCCTTGGGGATCCATCCTTAAAGGAATGAATCAAACAGTACAGTATAATCTTATTGAAGCAATGAAATAACAGTCATTCAGATTCTAATATTTACTCTTAAGTTGCCGCTACTCACAATGACCTTTTTGAAAAATATTACTGTCAATAATATAATTATGCTAATCTCCAAAATGTTTCTTCATTCAGCTACAATCTACTTGTGACATAAGTTTGTCACTGCTTGTCATGTGCTTAGTACTGACGAAAGACTCTTTAGATAACTTGTACTTTCCATTGCTAAAAGAAAACAACTTTGGGCAAAAAACCTAATGGCCATTTTCAGTAATTTTACAATTCCAAATGTTCACTTACTTCTTTCACTTCTGATCGGCTGTCTGATGTTCATCTGCCCTCTATTTTCGTACCATCTTGGGTGGCCTTGGGGATCCATCCTTAAAGGAATGAATCAAACAGTACAGTATAATCTTATTGAAGCAATGAAATAACAGTCATTCAGATTCTAATATTTACTCTAAGTTGCCGCTACTCACTATGACCTTTTTGAAAATATTACTGCCAATAATATAATTATGCTAATCTCCAAAATGTTTCTTCATTCAGCTACAATCTACTTGTGACATAAGTTTGTCACTGTTTGTCATGTTCTTAGTACTGACGAAAGACTCTTTAGATAACTTGTACTTTCGATTGCTAAAAGAAAACAACTTTGGGCAAAAAACCTAATGGCCATTTTCAGTAATTTTACAATTCCAAATGTTCACTTACTTCTTTCACTTCTGATTGGCTGTCTGATGTTCATCTGCCCTCTATTTTCGTGCCATCTTGGGTGGCCTTGGGGATCCATCCTGAAAGGAATGAATCAAACAGTACAGTATAATCTTATTGAAGCAATGATATAACAGTCATTCAGATTCTAATATTTACTCTTAAGTTGCCGCTACTCACAATGACCTTTTTGAAAAATATTACTGTCAATAATATAATTATGCTAATCTCCAAAATGTTTCTTCATTCAGCTACAATCTACTTGTGACATAAGTTTGTCACTGCTTGTCATGTGCTTAGTACTAACGAAAGACTCCTTAGATAACTTGTACTTTCCATTGCTAAAAGAAAACAACTTTGGGCAAAAAACCTAATGCCCATTTTCAGTAATTTTACAATTCCAAATGTTCACTTACTTCTTTCACTTCTGATTGCCTGTCTGATGTTCATCTGCCCTCTATTTTCATGCCATCTTGGGTGGCCTTGGGGATCCATCCTTAAAGGAATGAATCAAACAGTACAGTATAATCTTATTGAAGCAATGAAATAACAGTCATTCAGATTCTAATATTTACTCTAAGTTGCCGCTACTCACTATGACCTTTTTGAAAATATTACTGCCAATAATATAATATAATTATGCTAATCTCCAAAATGTTTCTTCATTCTGCTACAATCTACTTGTGACATAAGTTTGTCACTGTTTGTCATGTTCTTAGTACTGACGAAAGACTCTTTTGATAACTTGTACTTTCGATTGCTAAAAGAAAACAACTTTGGGCAAAAAAACTAATGGCCATTTTCAGTAATTTTACAATTCCAAATGTTCACTTACTTCTTTCACTTCTGATTGGCTGTCTGATGTTCATCTGCCCTCTATTTTCGTGCCATCTTGGGTGGCCTTGGGGATCCATCCTTAAAGGAATGAATCAAACAGTACAGTATAATCTTATTGAAGCAATGAAATAACAGTCATTCAGATTCTAATATTTACTCTTAAGTTGCCGCTACTCACAATGACCTTTTTGAAAAATATTACTGTCAATAATATAATTATGCTAATCTCCAAAATGTTTCTTCATTCAGCTACAATCTACTTGTGACATAAGTTTGTCACTGCTTGTAATGTGCTTAGTACTAACGAAAGACTCTTTAGATAACTTGTACTTTCCATTGCTAAAAGAAAACAACTTTGGGCAAAAAACCTAATGCCCATTTTCAGTAATTTTACAATTCCAAATGTTCACTTACTTCTTTCACTTCTGATTGCCTCTCTGATGTTCATCTGCCCTCTATTTTCATGCCATCTTGGGTGGCCTTGGGGATCCATCCTTAAAGGAATGAATCAAACAGTACAGTATAATCTTATTGAAGCAATGAAATAACAGTCATTCAGATTCTAATATTTACTCTAAGTTGCCGCTACTCACTATGACCTTTTTGAAAATATTACTGCCAATAATATAATATAATTATGCTAATCTCCAAAATGTTTCTTCATTCAGCTACAATCTACTTGTGACATAAGTTTCTCACTGTTTGTCATGTTCTTAGTACTGACGAAAGACTCTTTAGATAACTTCTACTTTCCATTGCTAAAAGAAAACAACTTTGGGCAAAAAACCTGATGGCCATTTTAAGTAATTTTACAATTCCAAATGTTCACTTACTTCTTTCACTTCTGATTGGCTGTCTGATGTTCATCTGCCCTCTATTTTCGTGCCATCTTGGGTGGCCTTGGGGATCCATCCTTAAAGGAATGAATCAAACAGAACAGTATAATCTTATTGAACCAATGAAATAACAGTCATTCAGATTCTAATATTTACTCTAAGTTGCCGCTACTCACTATGACCTTTTTGAAAATATTACTGCCAATAATATAATTATGCTAATCTCCAAAATGTTTCTTCATTCAGCTACAATCTACTTGTGACATAAGTTTGTCACTGTTTGTCATGTTCTTATTACTGACGAAAGACTCTTTAGATAACTTGTACTTTCCATTGCTAAAAGAAAACAACTTTGGGCAAAAAACCTAATGGCCATTTTCAGTAATTTTACAATTCCAAATGTTCACTTACTTCTTTCACTTCTGATTGGCTGTCTGATGTTCATCTGCCCTCTATTTTCGTGCCATCTTGGGTGGCCTTCGGGATCCATCCTTAAAGGAATGAATCAAACAGAACAGTATAATCTTATTGAACCAATGAAATGACAGTCATTCAGATTCTAATATTTACTCTAAGTTGCCGCTACTCACTATGACCTTTTTGAAAATATTACTGCCAATAATATAATTATGCTAATCTCCAAAATGTTTCTTCATTCAGCTACAATCTACTTGTGACATAAGTTTGTCACTGTTTGTCATGTTCTTAGTACTGACGAAAGACTCTATAGATAACTTGTACTTTCCATTGCTAAAAGAAAACAACTTTGGGCAAAAAACCTAATGCCCATTTTCAGTAATTTTACAATTCCAAATGTTCACTTACTTCTTTCACTTCTGATTGCCTGTCTGATGTTCATCTGCCCTCTATTTTCATGCCATCTTGGGTGGCCTTGGGGATCCATCCTTAAAGGAATGAATCAAACAGTACAGTATAATCTTATTGAAGCAATGAAATAACAGTCATTCAGATTCTAATATTTACTCTAAGTTGCCGCTACTCACCATGACCATTTTGAAAATATTACTGCCAATAATATAATATAATTATGCTAATCTCCAAAATGTTTCTTCATTCAGCTACAATCTACTTGTGACATAAGTTTGTCACTGTTTGTCATGTTCTTATTACTGACGAAAGACTCTTTAGATAACTTGTACTTTCCATTGCTAAAAGAAAACAACTTTGGGCAAAAAACCTAATGGCCATTTTCAGTAATTTTACAATTCCAAATGTTCACTTACTTCTTTCACTTCAGATTGACTGTCTGATGTTCATCTGCCCTCTATTTTCGTGCCATCTTGGGTGGCCTTGGGGATCCATCCTTAAAGGAATGAATCAAACAGAACAGTATAATCTTATTGAACCAATGAAATAACAGTCATTCAGATTCTAATATTTACTCTAAGTTGCCGCTACTCACTATGACCTTTTTGAAAATATTACTGCCAATAATATAATTATGCTAATCTCCAAAATGTTTCTTCATTCAGCTACAATCTACTTGTGACATAAGTTTGTCACTGTTTGTCATGTTCTTATTACTGACGAAAGACTCTTTAGATAACTTGTACTTTCCATTGCTAAAAGAAAACAACTTTGGGCAAAAAACCTAATGGCCATTTTCAGTAATTTTACAATTCCAAATGTTCACTTACTTCTTTCACTTCTGATTGGCTGTCTGATGTTCATCTGCCCTCTATTTTCGTGCCATCTTGGGTGGCCTTGGGGATCCATCCTAAAAGGAATGAATCAAACAGTACAGTATAATCTTATTGAAGCAATGAAATAACAGTCATTCAGATTCTAATATTTACTCTTAAGTTGCCACTACTCACTATGACCTTTTTGAAAAATATTACTGCCAATAATATAATTATGCTAATCTCCAAAATGTTTCTTCATTCAGCTACAATCTACTTGTGACATAAGTTTGTCACTGCTTGTCATGTGCTTAGTACTGACGAAAGACTCTATAGATAACTTGTACTTTCCATTGCTAAAAGAAAACAACTTTGGGCAAAAAACCTAATGCCCATTTTCAGTAATATTACAATTCCAAATGTTCACTTACTTCTTTCACTTCTGATTGGCTGTCTGATGTTCATCTGCCCTCTATTTTCGTGCCATCTTGGGTGGCCTTGGGGATCCATCCTTAAAGGAATGAATCAAACAGTACAGTATAATCTTATTGAAGCAATGAAATAACAGTCATTCAGATTCTAATATTTACTCTTAAGTTGCCGCTACTCACTGTGACCTTTTTGAAAAATATTACTGCCAATAATATAATTATGCTAATCTCCAAAATGTTTCTTCATTCAGCTACAATCTACTTGTGACATAAGTTTGTCACTGCTTGTCATGTGCTTAGTACTTACGAAAGACTCTTTAGATAACTTGTACTTTCCATTGCTAAAAGAAAACATCTTTGGGCAAAAAACCTAATGGCCATTTTCAGTAATTTTACAATTCCAAATGTTCACTTACTTCTTTCACTTCTGATTGGCTGTCTGATGTTCATCTGCCCTCTATTTTCGTGCCATCTTGGGTGGCCTTGGGGATCCATCCTTAAAGGAATGAATCAAACAGTACAGTATAATCTTATTGAAGCAATGAAATAACAGTTATTCAGATTCTAATATTTACTCTAAGTTGCCGCTACTCACTATGACCTTTTTGAAAATATTACTGCCAATAATATAATTATGCTAATCTCCAAAATGTTTCTTCATTCAGCTACAATCTACTTGTGACATAAGGTTGTCACTGCTTGTCATGTTCTTAGTACTGACGAAAGACTCTATAGATAACTTGTACTTTCCATTGCTAAAAGAAAACAACTTTGGGCAAAAAACCTAATGGCTATTTTCAGTAATTTTACAATTCCAAATGTTCACTTACTTCTTTCACTTCTGATTGGCTGTCTGATGTTCATCTGCCCTCTATTTTCGTGCCATCTTGGGTGGCCTTGGGGATCCATCCTGAAAGGAATGAATCAAAAAGTACAGTATAATCTTATTGAAGCAATGAAATAAAAGTCATTCAGATTCTAATATTTACTCTAAGTTGCCGCTACTCACTATGACCTTTTTGAAAATATTACTGCCAATAATATAATTATGCTAATCTCCAAAATGTTTCTTCATTCAGCTACAATCTACTTGTGACATAAGTTTGTCACTGTTTGTCATGTGCTTAGTACTGACGAAAGACTCTTTAGATAACTTGTACTTTCGATTGCTAAAAGAAAACAACTTTGGGCAAAAAACCTAATGGCCATTTTCAGTAATTTTACAATTCCAAATGTTCACTTACTTCTTTCACTTCTGATTGGCTGTCTGATGTTCATCTGCCCTCTATTTTCGTGCCATCTTGGGTGGCCTTGGGGATCCATCCTGAAAGGAATGAATCAAAAAGTACAGTATAATGTTATTCAAGCAATGAAATAACAGTCATTCAGATTCTAATATTTACTCTTAAGTTGCCACTACTCACTATGACCTTTTTGAAAAATATTACTGCCAATAATATAATTATTCTAATCTCCAAAATGTTTCTTCATTCAGCTACAATCTACTTGTGACATAAGTTTGTCACTGTTTGTCATGTGCTTAGTACTGACGAAAGACTCTTTAGATAACTTGTACTTTCCATTGCTAAAAGAAAACAACTTTGGGCAAAAAACCTAATGCCCATTTTCAGTAATTTTACAATTGCAAATGTTCACTTACTTCTTTCACTTCTGATTGGCTGTCTGATGTTCATCTGCCCTCTATTTTCCTGCCATCTTGGGTGGCCTTGGGGATCCATCCTTAAAGGAATGAATCAAACAGTACAGTATAATCTTATTGAAGCAATGAAATAACAGTCATTCAGATTCTAATATTTACTCTTAAGATGCCTCTACTCACAATGACCTTTTTGAAAATTATTACTGTCAATAATATAATTATGCTAATCTCCAAAATGTTTCTTGATTCAGCTACAATCTACTTGTGACATAAGTTTGTCACTGCTTGTCATGTGCTTAGTACTAACGAAAGACTCTTTAGATAACTTGTACTTTCCATTGCTAAAGAAAAGAACTTTGGGCAAAAAACCTAATGGCCATTTTCAGTAATTTTACTATTCCAAATGTTCACTTACTTCTTTCACTTCTGATTGGCTGTCTGATGTTCATCTGCCCTCTATTTTCGTGCCATCTTGGGTGGCCTTCAGGATCCATCCTGAAAGGAATGAATCAAACAGTACAGTATAATCTTATTGAAGCAATGAAATAAAAGTCATTCAGATTCTAATATTTACTCTTAAGTTGCCGCTACTCACTATGACCTTTTTGAAAATATTACTGCCAATAATATAATTATGCTAATCTCCAAAATGTTTCTTCATTCAGCTACAATCTACTTGTGACATAAGTTTGTCACTGCTTGTCATGTGCTTAGTACTAACGAAAGACTCTTTAGATAACTTGTACTTTCCATTGCTAAAAGAAAACAACTTTGGGCAAAAAACCTAATGCCCATTTTCAGTAATTTTACAATTCCAAATGTTCACTTACTTCTTTCACTTCTGATTGGCTGTCTGATGTTCATCTGCCCTCTATTTTCGTGCCATCTTGGGTGGCCTTGGGGATCCATCCTGAAAGGAATGAATAAAAAAGTACAGTATAATCTTATTGAAGCAATGAAATAACAGTCATTCAGATTCTAATATTTACTCTTAAGTTGCCGCTACTCATAATGACTTTTTTGAAAATATTAGTGCCAATAATATAATTATTTTATTCTCCAAAATGTTTGTTCATTCAGCTACAATCTACTTGTGACATAAGGTTGTCACTGCTTGTCATGTGCTTAGTACTGACGAAAGACTCTTTAGATAACGTATACTTTACACTGCTAAAAGAAAACAACATTGGGCAAAAAACCTAATGGCCATTTTCAGTAATTTTACAATGTTCACTTACTTCTTCCACTTCTGATTGGCTGTCTGATGTTCATCTGCCCTCTATTTTCGTGCCATCTTCGGTGGCCTTGGGGATCCATCCTGAAAGGAATGAATCAAACAGTACAATATAATCTTATTGAAGTAATGAAATAACAGTCATTCAGATTCTAATATTTACTCTTAAGTTGCCGCTACTCACAATGACCTTTTTGAAAAATATTACTGCCAATAATATAATTATGCTAATCTCCAAAATGTTTCTTCAGTCAGCTACAATCTACTTGTGACATAACGTTGTCACAGCTTGTCATGTGCTTAGTACTGACGAAAGACACTTTAGATAAATTGTACTTTCCATTGCTAAAAGAAAACAACTTTGAGCAAAAAACCTATTGGCCCTTTTCAGTAATTTTACAATTCAAAACATTTACTTACTTCTTTCACTTCTGATTGGCTGTCTGATGTTCATCTGCCCTCTATTTTCGTGCCATCTTCGGTGGCCTTGGAGTTCCTTCCAGAAAGGAATGAATCAAACAGTACAGTATAATCTTATTGAAACATTGAAATAACAGTCATTTAGATTCAAATATGACTTATAAGGGCTTTGTGCCCTCTCAAACATATACAAACATGGAGTTTGTACATGTTGGTGTGAAAATAAATTAGATATGACACGGCAAAGACAGCGAATGCAGACGAAGACGCGCACGGAGAAAATGGAGACAGCAGCGGAATTGTGAAATATGTGGGTGTTAGGTATGAGAGAAAAGATATAGACAGCAAGTGTAAATAATCAAAACTACCGGACCAACCGACAAACCGGTCACCAACTTAACCTAACCAGAGCACAACCAAACAACAGAAGCCAAATAGAAAGAGAAAATAGATGTACTGTAATATGTAATGTGTAATCATGTTTAATGACAGCGAAAAAGGACTCAGACGCGACACGACGCGAGTTAGTTGACGATAGCGAAGACGGCGGCAGCGGCGACGATGACAACGAAGACAGTGAAAATAATGATAGTATTGTTATTGTGCAGGTTGGGGAGGGCATTGAGGGGAGAAGAGATATAGAACAGCAGTCACACACTCATTCATTCATACTTAAAAAAGAAAAAAACAATAACAATTCATAAACTTTTAATAATCGCCTTCTTGGGTCTTCGTATACATTCCATCCTAAAGTGAAAAAATCAAAAAATAGTATGACAATTGAAATCTTATAATTACCAATTTTGTAATATACTGCGGAAAAGATAGCTTAAACCAAAATATCTAACATCTAATATTCCAGTAGTGTTCTTTAGACCATGCCCGTGCATAGTTACTCTCAAGGTTACCGCTACTCACAATGACCTTTTTGAAAAATATTACTGCTAATAATATAATTATGCTGATCTCCAAAACGTTTCTTCATTCAGCTACAATCTACCTGTGACATAAGGTTGTCACTACTTCTCATGTGCTTAGTACCGACGAAAGACTCTTTAGATAACTTGTACTTTCCATTGCTAAAAGAAAACAACTTTGGGCAAAAAACCAAATGGCCATTTTCAGTAATTTCACAATTCCAAATGTTCACTTACTTCTTCCACTTCTGATTGGCTGTCTGATCTTCATCTCCCCTCTATTTTCGTGCCATTTTGGGTGGCCTTGGGTTCCATCCTGAAAGGAATGAATCAAACAGTACTGTATAATCTTATTGAAGCAATGAAATAACAGTCATTCAAATTCTAATATTTACTCTTAAGTTGCCGCTACTCACAATGACCTTTTTGAAAAATATTACTGCCAATAATATAATTATGCTAATCTCTGAAATGTTTCTTCATTCAGCTACAATCTACTTGTGACATAAGGTTGTCACTGCTTGTCACGTGCTTAGTGCTGACGAAAGAGTCTTTAGATAATTTGTACTTTCCATTGCTAAAAGAAAACAACTTTGGGCAAAAAAGCTAAGGGCCATTTTCAGTAATTTTACAATTGCAAATGTTCACTTACTTCTTTCACTTCTGATTGGCTGTCTGATGTTCATCTGCCCTCTATTTTCGTGCCATCTTGGGTGGCCTTGGGGATCCATCCTTAAAGGAATGAATCAAACAGTACAGTATAATCTTATTGAAGCAATGAAATAACAGTCATTCAGATTCTAATATTTACTCTTAAGTTGCCGCTACTCACTGTGACCTTTTTGAAAAATATTACTGCCAATAATATAATTATTCTAATCTCCAAAATGTTTCTTCATTCAGCTACAATCTATTTGTGACATAAGTTTGTCACTGCTTGTCATGTGCTTAGTACTAACGAAAGACTCTATAGATAACTTGTACTTTCCATTGCTAAAAGAAAACAACTTTGGGCAAAAAACCTAATGGCCATTTTCAGTAATTTTACAATTCCAAATGTTCACTTACTTCTTTCACTTCTGATTGGCTGTCTGATGTTCATCTGCCCTCTATTTTCGTGCCATCTTGGGTGGCCTTGGGGATCCATCCTTAAAGGAATGAATCAAACAGTACAGTATAATCTTATTGCAGCAAGGAAATAACAGTCATTCAGATGTAATATTTACTCTTAAGGTGCCGCTACTCACAATGACCTTTATGAAAAATATTACTAACAATAATATAATTATGCTAATCTCCAAAATGTTTCTTCATTCAGCTACAATCTACTTGAATTTGTGACATAAGGTTGTCACTGCTTGTCATGTGCTTAGTAGTGACGAAATACTCTTTAGATAACTTGTACTTTCCATTGCTAAAAGAAAAATAATTGGGGCAAAAAAGCTAATGGCCATTTTCAGTAATTTTACAATTGCAAATGTTCACTTACTTCTTTCACTTCTGATTGGCTGTCTGATGTTCATCTGCCCTCTATCTTCATACCATCTTGGGTGGCCATGGAGTTCCATCCTGATAGGAATAAATCAAACAGCACAGTATAATAATATGCTCTGCTAAAATTCATTCAAATTGTGTTATATATGCTAATGTGATTAGGATTGACAAGGTTCCTGTAGATAACATTTGAGTATAGTTTTGAAATGTTTGTTCACTTTTCTAAGAATCCCTGTTGTTAGCTTTGTGATATACACAACTGTTTAGCTGTTGCTATGAGCGTGTTCATGGTTGTTAGGTATGTCTGCATACATTTCAGAATGTTTACTCAGTTTTCTGTTACTCACTGTTGTTATCTTTGCAATATATGCGATCGTTTTACTCTTGCTATGAATGTGTCCTTCTTGCTAGACACATTTACGTACATTTTAGGAATATCTATTCAATTGTATATTATTCCCTGTTACCTTTGCAATGTATGCGATTATTTAGCTGTTGCTATTGACTTTGTTCACCCAATTCAGTCTGCAGATGATAGGGAAACTAGTAAAGTAACTCTTCCTACAATAATTGCAACTTCAGTGAAATCAACTGCAGAACTAATCATGAACAAGACGATGACATCGGCCCCAAATATACACTTGCTGTAAAGTACTAAATAAAAAGAGAACCGTAACTGCAATGAATAGTAATTGAGTAACATTTGTTGAGAATGATAAAAAAGAATTGCATCGTCGTACCACTTTAGACAACATTTCTTGACTAGGAACAACTTTTTTCTTTTTTGTGGCCTACCTGAAACATTCCAATAACTTATTAAAACAAGCTACATCAATAATATTTTCAGGACAAGTGTGCTTTGATATCGCAAATGTAGGTACGAATTATATTGAATTTGAAGAGTGCATTCTTGAGATATAGCCTAATTACTGAAAAACAACAGTAACTGCAATGAACAGCAGATTGAGTAACATTTGTTGAGAATGTAAAATAAATTGTATCAGCACACCATTTTAGACAACATTCCTGACTGGAAACATTTTTTTTCTTTTTAGTGGCCTACTGAAAATATGCCAATCACTTATTAAAACTAAACACTACATCAATAATATTTTCAGGGAAGGTATTTTGGTATTGGAAATGCATGTACCACATTACCGAAAACCACTAATTGCATAAATTGCTCATTAATATTCCTGGGATGTTTACTAAAACGTAATCAGTTCTTGCCATTACCCTACGGAACATGTCTACAAAATTTTGTTTGAATTGAGTAGAATTTACAAAATGGTGACACACATTGCCCAAGTTCTTTGAGATACAATTTTCGATCAAAATTATTATTTTTACACCTATTTCTTCATCTATACACCCCAGATGCATCCCCGTTAAATTTCAGCCCAATCTGCTCTGTAATTTTGAAATTCAAACTTTTTGATCGAAGAGACACTGTTGTTGGCGCCATTGTTCAGTTTACCACTAGAGGGCGACCCAAAAGGTTACCTCGTGAATGCGAAGCATGAGCAAAAGTAGTGACACAGAATCTTTGCACAGAATTTTTTTAAGATTTAACTTGGGAGCTCCGAAATGTAACAAAAAATAAACGTAAAAGGTCAAACAACATCTAGCGATAATATATTTCATCACTATTGTGATCTCTTACAAATTGTCACAGCTGGCAATATTTAGCGATAAGTTAACACTTGCTCAGATCAAATGCATGAAGCAACAATTCTGGTTCTATTAACAATTGAATAACATGAATTAAGAAAATATCAACAAGTTCCGTCAAGGTCTTGTTTTGATAATTTCAATAGCTTGCATTTGTAATAGATATATAATTACAATATACAGTACAGAGCAATACATATAGTAACTTGATCGAATCGCGATGGAAAATAAATACGTCGGACTGGTGGGACGTTGTCATGGGACGAGTGTACCGATTGAATAGCGTCCCCAACGGTCGTAGAATTTACTTGCCTTGTCGCTCGATCGCGAGCTCGAATGAGTCGAAACTTGGTAAACGTCCATGAAAATACCGGAATTTGAAAATTCAACCTCCACGAGCTCAGTGTTTGCTCAATATTTGCTCATTAGCCCCGTCTAGACGTAGTTTGTGTCTACACGTACACACAGGAAGTCACGGCATAGATGATTTAGTGGTCTGAGCTCGGATGAAGTCAGGACGGTTTCAGGACAGGTTTGGGACGTCTACACAGGCTTCAAACTATCCGTAGTCCTGCCTAAGGTAGGATTTTAGTGCCGTGTAGATCGGGATAATATTGACTTGGAATGCGTTTGAGGCTCAAGCAGAGCTGGGGGCTGAGGCAACAATTCTAGTGAAATCTGAAAATGATTATAAGGGACCGGTCAGTTTCTCCAGCCTGGGGGGGGGGGCGGTGGATTCTTAAATCGGGCCGACAAAAAGTCACTGACCCCCCCCCCCCTATCTGTAAAACCAAAAACAGGCTGACCCCCCTATCACTTAATTCTAAAACATGATGACCCCCCTCCCCCCCCCCCATATATATAATATTCGCATGACAGGTGTATTCTTTTATCGTGACTCAGTGTGGACTGCTTGACTGTCTTGCATCTACTTTATAAGATCCCGGGTTAGCACTATCATATTTATAATTATTGACTACACAGGGTAAATATATATTCGAAAAGGAGTTTAATAGCATCTTGGCAGTGAAAGGTAGGAAAGCTTGAGAGGGGAATATGTACATCTCTTATGGGGTCCTAGGGGGTCTCCCCCTAGAAGCCCAGGAGGTTTTTAACTCTGAAAAGTCACTTTTGAGACTATTCAGACATTTTCAGAAAATAATTTCCAAGCTTTACAAGACAGCACCAACATGTAAAATGCAACTACATAAAGTTGAAATATTTTTCAGTGAAGTATAGTTTGATAGGATCTTGACAGTAAGAGGTAGGGGGAAGATCTTGAGACTAGGATGTGTACACCTCATGTGGGGGGGGGGTCCTTGGGGGTCTCCCCCCTAGAAGCCCTGGAGGTTTTTAACTCTGAAAAGTCAATTTTGAGACTATTCAGACCCTTTCAGACACTAATTTCCAAGCCTTACAAGACAACACCAACATATTAAAAGCAACTACATAGGGTTGAAATACTTTTGAAATATACTTTGATAGCATCTTGACAGTAAGAGGGGAAGAGCTTGAGACTGGGATATGTCCACCTCATGTTGGGGGTCTGAGGGGGTCTCCCTCTAGAAACCCTGGTGGATTTTTACTCTTAAAGCCAATATTTAGGCTATTCAGACCCTTTCAAGCAATAACTTAATCCATGCTTTACAAGACAGCAAGTATCAGAAACTATTCTTTATAACTTACACTAAGGGTTGAAATATGTTCTTAAAAAGTTTAAATGGCATCATTATATACATGTAGTAAAGGTCAGCACATCTATAATGGTAGTATCATTGGTAGGAGAGATTTTAGACTATCTTTAAGGCAATTTTAGACTATCTTGGCAAACGTTTCAGATCTTGAAAAGACAATATCATATTAAATTAGAATATGGTGAAAATATTTAAGAAAAGTTTAATACCATTATGACAGTAAAAAGGTTGTTGGTGCATCTGATTGTTGGTTGAATGTATGAGTGACCTCTGGGGGTGAGGGAGTCCTTGGGGTTTTCCCTCTGGCAGATCTGGAGTTTTTTGCTTGAGATACTAAGGCAATGTTTAGGTTATTCATAACCTTTGAGGTAATATTTCCAAGCTTCGAAAAGCTAACGTAAAACGTTTTTAAATGAGTTTCTCATATCACACGTAACATAAGTATATAGGGGCATTAATATTGTCACCGGTATGTTAGAGAACTTTAGGTGGTCATACCTAGTGTATTATAGTAACTGGAATCTGATGAGATGTGGTGATTTGTAGTTTCAATAGCATGGCGAGTAGAACAATTTAGATTAACTTTATTTATAAACTATCTATGTTAATTACTATTACGAAATATTGACATTTACCACATTTCAGACAAGGCTATATGCCATTGTAGAAAGGATTTTTTTCTTCCATCACAATCTAAAACACAACGACCCCCCCTATCCACAATTTTCAAAACAGCATGACACCCCTACTGCCAATTTCAAAAACAGGGTGACCCCCCCTACCAATCCACCCCCCCCCCCCCAGGCCGAAGAAACTGACCGGTCCCTAATAAAGAGCAAGTTTATTTTTTTACAATATATTTTATCAGCTTATTACATGCTTTCACATATACGGGATTCTGGTTAATTTGTTTTAAGCCAGAAATACTACGTGAAAAATATAAACAAGTGGCATCCTGATAGATATGTACATGTACACTTTATAACTGAGCTTTAAAAAAAATAACGAAAGCAGATGAGTAGCGCCATATACGGCCATATGATTGACTGCTGTCGTTTTTCACAACCTCCCGAATCTTTGCTAACTTAGTATTGGAACATTTTGGAACATTAGAACTTGTAACATGTGTAATGAGGACAATTCGTTGTGAGCGCGCGCGTGCTCAACATTTACTCAATTTCATCATTTGCTGAAAAAAGTGTAGGACACTCTTCTCTTCATTTTTTAAGACCAGAAAGTGTACATGTACATGTGTATCACAACGCCGGTTATTTTTTTACATTGCATTTCTTGCTTTACACCCATAATATCAAACACAAAGCATTATAAAATATATTACAAATAAAGGAGCAAGTATGTAAATGAAATTCATACAAATTCATCTGACTATATCAGTACTACATTTTCGGATTTCATGACACTTGCCCCATATCACTGTCATATCCAACCGTCATATATCCAACGGCACAGTGATGGTTGAACCGATTCACATAGATTGGCGCTCAGAGAATGTAAACAGCGGTACCAAAAGAAGAAGGAAGAAAATTGTTTTGGTCAAAAAAATTCCGCAGCCCCCTTTGTGCTCTCAAAAAATGTGATGGCGCCAGAAATGAACCCAAGAATGTTCGTTGTCCCCGTATACACATATTTTAACCCCCCTCCTCCGCCCCACTTCAGAGATGTAAAGTATGGTACACTATATTAAACTAACAGTTGATATCAACTTCAGTATCTGTACATAGCAATAAGAGATTCCTTCACCTCTAAATACAACTATATGTGGGCTTTGCGAAAAAGATCTTCAATATTGTCTTCAATCAACACTAGGAATTGACATCTCTATTAAATATCTATTTGGAAAATGTAACTATAAAATAGTTGCCAGTATATAGTTTTCTCGGTCACTTATCTTCGAAGATTTAAAGTGGGAGAAAAATGTTGACAACGTTGTTAAAAAAAAGCTCAACAACGCCTTTTCCTTCTACGCCGTTTAAAGAGCTTTGGTGTCAGTCAAGATATTTTAAAGAAATTCTACCGGGCTGTGGTTGAGAGTGTTCTGACATTCTCAGTCACAGTCTGGTATGGAAACACTACTCATAAGGATCGTTCTAAGTTAAATAGAATTGTGAGAACGGCATCAAGTATTATTGGTACAGGAAAGCAAAATCTGTAATTAATGACACACATTATCCAGCCTACACATTGTTCGCACTACTGCCCTCTGGTACTCGATATAGATCAATCAAAACCAAAACAAATAGCTTCAAAAATAGTTTTTGTCCTGTCAGTTCGTATTTTAAATGATTCGTAATTTGTTTTGGCGTTTTAGCGTATATGTATATATTTACTACTTTTAATGTTATTCATGTCCACACTATTCGTATGTTAACCTAGCTACCAAAGCGAACTCCATGGTATACTTTTATACTTAAGGCAATAAAGTTAATAAAGATGACAACATATTATTATACAACTGTATAGCTATATTATCATCACTTTAACTTTCGTATTTGGAGATATTTTGGCAGACACACATTTGCTTGGCTATTAAATGCCTCATAATTAAATGTATGGTAGGTATAAAATGAAGTGCACATTTTTGCAAACTACAAGACGTAAACGACTGCTCCTGAGGTCTGAATGTTCAGACCCCTCCCGAGGTTTAATTTGGTTCAACTCATGAGCCTCATTTTCAACCCACCATTCTGACCCCAGCCTAACTTTCCATTATGCTGCATGTGGAGTCCAATTCAATTTGGTTTGAATGGGTGTACACTTGTTTGGAAATGACCCATGGTAATCTTACTTATCGAATTGTCACAGTTTTACGAATTCGAACTGTTTCCTGGTTGGCTGTTTTGGTGTTGGATTGAAATTCCTACGTACATTGGCCCGGTCAACCGTTGTGTTCAGTTGGACATGTTATACTTCCATGACCTGAGCAAGGGTTAACTTATTGCTAAATTGCCATCTGTGACAATTTTGAACAGCTCACAATGATTGAAGAATTGAAGGCTAGACGTTATTTGTTTGACTTTACGTTTATTTTTTGTATATTTCCGAGATTTCACATTAAATCTCACAAATTCTGAGTCGTTCTTTTCACTCGTCACTAGGCAACCCTTCTGCTCGCCCTCTACTACCTCTAGTGGTAAACTTAGCAACTGAGCGCCAGCTACTGTAGCTCAAATCATTGCCGCGTAGACTAACTTAGGTGGTGGTGGTGGTGGTGGTGGGGGGGGGTACCTACATTGTATCACAGTATACGATTTGACATGAGTACGATAGAGCGTGACCCCGCTGCACTACGAGTGTATATCTTCCATTTTTTTCAACGAACCCCGAGTGTATTTGTCGATATTTTCTCAGAATATGTTCCAAATTTGTAGTGAAGCTGTGAAACCATTATGTCAAACTGTCCAAACAATAACAAAAACGTGCGGTTGTGAAATTATGTTCGTGTGAAGCTGGCAGGCCGGTTCGACTACTTCAGCATTTGCAAACGGTATTTTTCGATGGTTTATTTTCAGAAAAATATCAAGTATTAAATTTAATTCACATTTATATATGAATATTTACGGTAAGGGTTGACCCGGTCACTAAATGACTGCGGCGTAGGGGTGTGTTATTGTCTATACAAGATAATTATTCATGCAACGTGTAGATAATAGGAAACAAACCTACAGTGAGTATACAAAAAGGAAAAGCATACAAAATTATACACAGCTAAAAGTAGATGCTAGTAGATGATAAGGCGAACATGACAAAAAATCATTAAACAGGCCAAATTGTTAAAAGTAACACAAGTATAATGAATTACAACTACATAAACTCTTACCCCGCACGTTGGCTGAATCTAGAGACAATTGAGTGACCCTACCTACGGCAAGGTGCCCGTCCTGAAAGTGTCTCGCATTGGGGTGTGTCTCGCCTTATAAATGCTCATTTGAATAATGAACAACACCAGGTCTGGATTCAACTGACCAATCAAGAGAGCGAGAGAGAGGAATCAAGGCGTACACACCGCCAATCCCCCCCCCCACCCCCGATTAATGTGTGTACGGCAACGTCAAATACTGGCGTCTAAACTGTCTTATTTTCAAGATGGCTAGTTTATATTTCAGAGTACTAGTTGGAGTTAGGTATCCAAATCAATCTAAGACGTTCCAACACCGTGGCGTATCAACACCGGAATCAAGAAGTGTTACTTGCGACTATTTCATCTGTAAATCTGTATTCTTTTTTCTAGCAAATAAAGTTCTGACTGACAACAGTATTTTCTAAGTAACTTGCACACTGCAATTATTGGCAATAGTTGAAAGCTTTGATAGTTTTGTTTAATATAATTTTTTTATCAAAACACCACCAGTGAATCTCAAAGCTCATTGACACGTTAGCAAAGGACAGGTGCAGTACTACATGTGTCTTTGTTTAGTGTACCTGTACTATTCCTGAGATAACGTATAAAACAATTCTGAGTGAGCTCTGCTGAACGTGTCTGCTTACAAATACTTCATTCAGTATGGAAAAATGAGATTATCTGGTCTTTTTTATTGTATTCCAGTAATCATTACTAACGTGTGGATTGATAGTATTTATAGCTTACTTCACTTGCAAGAAATTATGACATGATATATATATATATATATATATATATATATATATATATATATATATATATTGCGCGATCATCAGACAACTGCTGCAGTTAACTATATATATATATATATATATATATATATATATATATATATATATATATATATATATATATATATATATATATATACAGGTTTTGAAAATTTGAACAAAATTACATGCTATAGACCCTACAGAACTGTTTCGTGAGGTGCGTAGTCCTCACTCATCAGGGGTAGAATGGAATATAGTATCTGCGTTTCCTTACCGTTAAATTCTATTATTCTAATGTTCCTAACAGGGAATATCTACCTAGTAACATAGCGTATTAGCATAGTTAATTGTTCTGCAATAATGATTTATGTCTATGCCTACACGACGACACAAGTTCATTCCGTTTATTTAGAGTGCAACGATGAGGTTGACAAATTATAATATACTTTTCAGTTATGCAGAGATTACATCTCTGACTGGAGCTGTTGTACGGTCGCGCGCGTGCGATAATTTCACGTGAAATACATACATTTTAGCACTGTGGAAACAGGTTCAGTGTGTAATTACCATCAAGGATACATATATATATATATGTATTCCAGTAATCTCTTGATTGGTCAGTTGAATCCAGTGTCTGATGATCGCACCATGCGTGAAACTCCGAGTCACAACCAAGAAAGAGTTCCAGTACTACCAAAACTATTACGCTCTGCCACTGCGGTATAGAGCACTGTCTTAGCAGATTGATACTCACCGAGTTATATATATATATATATATATATATATATATATATATATATATATATATATATATATATATATATATATATATATATATATATATATATATATATATATATATATATATATATATATATTTATATTTATATACACATATATTCAATTATTGACTCACTTCTGCCTTGAGATTGAAAATCACATCCATCTTGGGTCTTTGGTCCTGATATCCATCTTGGGTCCTGATATCCATCTTGGGTGTACAATCTGAAAGTGAATTAATCAACGAATAATTTAAAAAAATTTGCTTTTTCATTGCATTCATTGATATTGAAATATCTTCTAATTTTGCTACATACCAGAGACATGATAGCTTAAAGAAAAGTTTCTAATGTTCCAGTGTGTAATACTGATTAACATCAGGTAAAATCACTTTATAGGACAATTATGAACTCACGTCTGACTTGCGATTAGTAATCACATCCATCCATATCTGGTAATCTTATGTCAAGATTGGTGAAGATTATGTGCCGTTGCTGCTTTATGCTGACGACATTGCGTTGATATCAGACAACGAAGTAGATATGCAGTCAATGCTTGATTTTGTCTATGATTGGTGCTGTAAGTGGAGGTTATCTGTAAATGATGTAAAATCGAAAGTGGTTCATTTTCGTAAAAAGAGTCATGTAAGAAGTGATTTTGAATTTCATATTGGTAGAAATATTTTGCATTATGTAGATCAATATAAGTACCTAGGAGTAACACTGAATGAACACTTGGATTTTTCGATTACATCATCTCGTCTTGCGGATTCTGCCAGTAGAGCCCTTGGTGCTGTAAACTCGAAGTATAAAGTACTTAAGAATATGGGTTTTAGTAGCTATTCCAAGCTTTTTGATTCATGTGTATCCCCTATACTTGATTACTTTTCAGCGGTTTGGGGTTTTGGAAAACATGAAAGATGTGATACGATACAAAACCGAGCCTTGCGATATTTTCTCGGTGTTAATAGGTTTACCCCAATACATGCATTGACTGGCGATACTGGTTGGCATTCGTGTAGAGTTCGTAGACACATTTCGATGATTAGATACTGGAATCACTTACTTCAACTTGATGAAAATAGGCTGACCAAGAAAATATTTTTGTGGGATTTTAGTCTCGGAAATTCTAACTGGTCTTCAGAATTAGGCACTATATTTGATGATTTAAATATAGATACTGAAACTGATTTTATGTTGCCAATTGATCTAAAAAATGTAGAACGTAAACTAAGAATTAATTTAGAGCAAGCTTGGTCAGAAACGGTGCATCATAAACCAAAATTAAGAACATATAGAATTTTCAAAACTAGTTACGGTGTTGAACCCTATGTGTCCATGAATTTATCACGAAGTCAACGTTCTTTCATGGCTCAGTTCAGATCAGGTGTATTGCCCCTTCGTATAGAAACTGGACGATTCAGAGGGGAACCGATATCTGAAAGAGTTTGCACCCTCTGCCATGACGATGTCGTCGAAAATGAAGTTCATTTTCTTTTGCACTGTAGTTTTTACAATGACCTTCGGGTTTCCTTTTTTGATTTGGAGATGAGTACACTGACTTACCTGAAAACGAAAAACTAAGGTACTTGGTAGCAAGAAAAGTGCGGAAAATGACCAGATTTATTGAGAAAGCATTTTTAAGGAGAAGGGACAACTTGTACATTAATTCATAACTCTTATTTTTGCCTTGTAAATGATATTTTCATTATTGTAAAAAAGCTCCTCAATCTGTTCTAATTATGTTTTATTTCACTTTAGGTGACATATAAGCCTATTTGGCTGGGAGGTTGTGTAATGTAAATTGTTTTGTTTGTTGCGGTAGTATGTTTACCTCATGTCACTATAATAAATGATTCTACTACTACTACTACTACTACTACTATCCAGCTCCATTATTGTGCAAAATAGAACGTTGTCATTAATTGTGTTCACTTAACTATGTAGTCATGTAATTTTTATCCCAAATTTTTCAACTATTCGATCCTATACTTTTTTACTACTCCTACATGTAGATCCTGGACAATGGAAATGGCCAACCTCTTGTCCTTTGCCCCAAAACCCCAACTCGTACAAGAGAAAACAAATGACATGGTGTCAACAACGAAGTAATTATAATCTATCCTACCATGATGTCAGTTATCAAAACCAAACAGTTAGGCACAACTTTGGGCATCCTCCGTCTTCGGAACTCGCATCTATATCTTCCATCGAGCCTCCGCAATTCACATATCAGAGAGATAGCCATTTTGAACTTGAGCTGTCGTCGCCCCGAGACCGATTTACAAGTATTTGAATAGGCATTGAGAACCAATCAAAATAAAGAGCAACAACGAATCCCCAATCCATCACCTGTGATTTTAAGTTTTGGCGGGAAACTATTGATCAGTATTAACGAGCAAGTGGTGCACATGTTATATTGAGTGACAGCCAATCAGCGTCTTCAGTCAGAAATTTACTCAGTTGTTCGCTCTGTGGGTATTGACAAGTGGTGTTAACCACAAGCTTACATAACATACCCTTGGGGACACACCATATGCAAATCAATTGTTTCTCGGTAAATGCAAATAGTCGGAAAACGGTGCAAGATTTGTGAAAACGCTCTGAACACAAAAGTCAGGATGAGTCACCCCGTTTGAATAACATACCTTAGTTATAAAATGGAATTCAGAGCCCAACAAATAAATCAAATAGGAGAACTTCACATTACACAGTCGACAATTAAAACATTAAGTCTAATCCATACTCTTAATTACGTGTTTGTTTTTTAGCACAACTGAACCAATAAGAGAGGTTTAGTATAGCTATAGTCTGTATGTGTATGTATGTATGTATGTATGTATGTATGTATGTATGTACATGTATGTGTGTATGTATGTATGTATGTATGTATGTATATGTATGTACATTTGTATGTATGTATTATGTGTGTACATATAATTAATGAACGCTTCAAATTCAATATAATTTGGTACACACCTTGGTCGGATGATATAAATGGGCAAGTTTGATAATATAGTTTATAGTTATAATCATCATCATCATCATCATCATCATCATCATCATAAAAATTTATATAGCGCCAAATTCCCAAAAGTCAAATTGTTCAAAGGCGCTAGATGGTGTTCAATTTACACAGAATGCTCGCATAAACATGTGATGTTTCAGTCGTTTTTTCAGGCTTGTTGACTGGCGTATATCCTGTGGTAGGTCATTCCAAAGCTTTGGAGCACAGATTGTAAAGGCGCGACCGCCATAGGTTTTGTTGTTAAATGTACGCTGGACTAACAGGCTTTTTTTAGCTGATCGAAGGGAGCGTTGTGGTTTATATTTCTCGATCAATTCTGAGATATATCCTGGGGCTTTATTGTTTTGAGCTTTGTAAGTCAGGAGAAGGATCTTAAATTCAATCCTGAAGTGGACAGGCAACCAATGTAGGTCACAGAGAGTTGGTGTGATATGAGTGAATTTCTTTGACCGAGTGACTATTCTGGCAGCAGTGTTCTGAGTACGTTGAAGCAGAGCAATAGAATTATCAGGGAGACCATAAAGGAGTGCATTTCCATAATCCAGCTTGGCTGACAAGATAGCATGGATAAGTGTTTGACAGGCTTTGTTTGTAATGTATTTTCTAATTGATCCAATTCGGCGGAGATGGTTATAAATGGAATTGCATGTATTCTTGATATGGTGTGTCAGCATATGTGTGTTGTCGAAAGTAACTCCGATATTCCGTGCTGTCTTCACAACAGGTACAGATGCTGATCCAATTTTAAGATGGTCTACTGGATCAGGCAATGTGTTGAATTTGGAGCGAATAAGGAGAATCTCTGTCTTTGAGTCATTTAGCTGTAACTTGTTTTCTGTCATCCATATAGTTTTATGTCACTGATGCAGGTTTCTGTAGAGTAAATAGCTGTAGAAGCATCTGGATATGAAAAGGTGAGGTATACATTGTTATCATCAGCGTATTGATGATACTGTAGATTATGCTTCATTTGCATGATTAGGTTCAAATTGAATATCACTTGGTACATACTTTAACTAAAACCAAAGGGCATATATCCCATAAAGTTTGTTGATGTAGCTTTTAGTTTTAATAAGTCATCTGCATAATTAATGATTGTCAGTAATTATGATATATATGAAGAGTGCAAGATTCAAGTTCTATATAATTGTGTACATACATTCATGATACCAGGGTGTACGTCTCATAAAGCTTATTGATGTTATGCTTAGTCATTTTCATAATTAATAAGTGTCAATAATTATGCTATATCTTGAGAGTGAATGGACGGATTGATGGATGGATGGATAGATAGATAGATAGATAGATAGATAGATAGATAGATAGATAGATAGATAGATAGATAGATAGATAGATAGATA
>NC_135550.1:5103100-5105600 GCF_964340395.1 Glandiceps talaboti | reverse complement strand
CAAAAAAGATTCATTCTGCCAACCCATCATCAAAGACACAACTTTGATTTCAGTGTTTCCTCTGCCAACCCAACATCAAAGATACAACAGCGCAGTGCCCCCTCCCTGCCAAAACACACAAATACACAAAAATTGCTAAGTTGATAATTACAGAATTCTCATGACACGAGAGCAAAATAATGTCCATAGGTTCTTTGTACGACCACTTTGGTAAATATTTTCCTTTAGATTGTGATACAGGGGGAAAACCCAACATCGGTTTTCATGTTATAAAGTATATACGTTAGAACTGAATTGGATAAGCAACTATTATCGCTGACAATTGGGTCTATTCTATCGATAAAGGATGTAATCAGGAGAAACTTCACTAAAAAAAATTATACAAACATAAAACACATTTATGTGCGTGCACACACACACACACACGTATGCACGTCCGTCCACACTAAAATATGCAAACACAAACACAAACACAAACACAAACACAAACACAAACACAAACACAAACACAAACACAAACACAAACACAAACACAAACACAAACAGCAAAAATCAATTGGGGGTAAGCATAGAAATGAAACGATACATCGATTACATCCAATTTTAAAATACACCAACTCCATGCATACCCAATACATTTATCATTATAACCAACTAAGATTCCATCAACCATAATGTAAGACGAACAGTGCAAATGTACAATAAATTACCCACACTGTGATTTAGAATCACCTATTTTGTTAACTAATTATTTGTCCCTCTGTAATGTCCACACTAGATGTTAACCGGATGATCTAAATTTACTCATTAACTAGTTGAATGTATTGAACCAACTGGAGGTGTGAAAAGGTTAGCTTCAATATATAAATCCAGGTGTATTTATTTATTTATTTTTATTTATTTATTAAGCCTTCACAAGCAGAGAAACCAACAATGAAAAAAAGAAAACACAATACATTACAATCATACAATATAAAATAATGTCAAAATGGCATCAACATTATATTTATCAGTTATGCACATCTGTCTACTGTTAGTGATAATTTACCTAATGATAAAGATAGGACAAGTGATTTGTTCAAAACAGGTTTGTTTTTTATATCCTAGCTATAGGAGGAAGAATAAAACGTATGTACTAATAAGTATAATTTCTAAATAAAAAGTTCAAAACATCACATGAAATTTAACATCAAATGCAAACACTAGGGTTGTGGCTGGATAAGCTTTGCTTCATTATTATAAAAACATTTTTACAGAAAACATTATAAATTACCCCAGAATTTATCCTGAGGCATCAAAAAATCTGTACACTAAACCACGATATTATAAGTTTTGCAGTTTTATAAACTGTGATTAAAAATAGGAAATGGACGGTTAAAAGTAATAATAAAATATTAATTTCAACCGGTATTGATGAACTTGTACAAATAATTATCAATTTATCATCTTAAATAAAACACTATAATAGTTGTCAATACTTTCTGTCAAAACATCAGTAACATTAAAGACCCACTTTGATAAAGGAATAAACATTATATGTGAAATATTGTTGTCAAACAAAGCTATAGAAAAAATGGTCCAGAACAAAAGAATAATCCTATATTATCCTCAAGGGTTCACTGATAAGATAACACAAATGTAAGAACCTGGGATTGAAATACTTTAATAATGGACACACAGACAAATTAACTTTTAATAAAAGTCTTCAAAATAAAGCATATAAGTAAGGTATGTTTTAGAGATGTCAATATTATGAACATAACTGACGCAATACGTTTACATTTTATGTATAAGCCACTATTCCTTATTACTATCATTGATAAAAAATATAAAATAATAAACTAGAAGTTTTCAGAATAGTGGGAGTAGAGTGTCTGGTCTTGGGAGTTCAGGTTGTTACATGTTTGTTGAACACTTGCTGTTAATGATGGGGGACCGCAGCTGAAAACACCAATCTTGTCAACCTATATATAACACACAGATGAGAACATATTTTATAAGCACACTCTAGTCACATTAATAGTTGATTTTCTGGTTGAAAGCTATATTGCATGAGGATTTCACTGGTAAATCCAGGGTACGGTCATGTGACAACCATTCCCTGCGTAGGACATGTAACACAACCCATCCCTACCCCTACCCCCATCCGCACCTCCTCCTTATTACGCATACATACTTCATGGCATTATTTGGGGAGACACGCAATGCGACAACATGTCTATGGATTGATAAATATTCAAATACTACTAATTTATTTTCAATAAATGCATTCATTATGTAACTGATGCGTAGTGAACTGCTTTACTTCTACTGTTTTGATTGGCTAGCAAACTAAGGCTGCTTTCACAAAAACTTGTTGGGGGGGGGGGGTCGGGAGATTTTTTGTAAAACCCTAATTTTTTTTCAAGTACCTCCCTGCCATATTCAAAAATTTTTCAAGTACCACCCCTGCCAAAACCCAAAATATTTCAAGTACCCCCCCCCCCCTCCTACCCGAATA